>NC_068421.1:62373463-62453463 GCF_023373465.1 Oncorhynchus keta | reverse complement strand
GTGAATGTCCTGGAGTGGTCCAGCCAGTGCCTGGACTTGAACCCGATCAAACATCTCTGGAGAGACCTGAAAACAGCTGTGCAGCGATGCTCCCCATCCAAACTGACAGAGCTTGAGAGGATCTGCAGAGAGGAATGGGAGAAACACTCCAAATATAGGTGTGCCAAGCTTGTAGCGTCATACCCAAGAAGACTCGAGGCTGTAATATCTACCAAAAGTGCTCGAAACAAAGTACTGTGACATTTCATTTTTTTTATTTTTAATATATTTGCAAAAATGTCTAAAAAAAACAGTTTTTGCTGTGTCATTATGGGGTATTGTGTGTAGATTGATGAGGAAAAATAACAGTTTCATCCACTTTAGAATAAGGCTGTAAAGTAACAAAATTTGGAAAAACTCAAGGGGTCTAAATACTTTCCAATTACACTGTATATACAGTTGAAGTCAGAAGTTTACATACACTTAGGTTGCAGTCATTAAAACTCGTTTTTCAACCCATCCTCAATTTAAAACAAATTATAGTTTTGGCAAGTCAGTTAGGACATCTACTTTGTGCATGACACAAGTAATTTTACCAACAATTGTTTACAAACAGATTATTTCACTTATAATTCAGTGGGTCAGACGTTTATGTACACTAAGCTGACTACCTTTAAACAGCTTGGGAAAATCCAGAAAAGTATGTCATGGCTTTAGTCAATTGGATGTGTACCTGTGGATGTGTTTCAAGGCCTACCTTCAAACTCAGTGCCTCTTTGCTTGACATCCTGGGAAAATCTAAAGAAATTAGCCAAAAATTGTAGACCTCCACAAGTCTGGTTCATCCTTGGGGGCAATTTCCAAATGCCTGAAGGTACCACGTTCATCTGTACAAAAAATGGTACACAAGTATAAACACCATGGGACCACACAGCCGTCATACCGCTCAGGAAGGAGACGCGTTCTATCTCCTAGAGTTGAACTACTTTGGTGCGAAAAGTGCAAATCAATCCCAGAACAACAGCAAAGGACCTTGTGAAGATGCTGGAGGAAACAGGTACAAAAGCATCGATATCCACAGTAAAACAAGTCCTATATCGACATAACCTGAAAGGCCGCTTAGCAAGGAAGAAGCAACTGCTCAAAAACCTCCATAAAAAGACAGACTACGGTTTGCAACTGCAGATGGGGACAAAGATCATACTTTTTGGAGAAATGTCCTCTGGTCTGATGAAACAAAAATAGAACTGTTTGGCCATAATGACCATCTTTATGTTTGGAGGAAAAGGGGGAGGCTTGCAAACTGAAGAACACCATCCCAACCGCGAAGCACGGGGGTGGCAGCATCATGTTGTGGGCGTGATTTGCTGCAGGAGGGTCTGGTGCACTTCCTAAAATCGATGGCATCGTGAAGTAGGAAAATTGTGTGGATATATTGAAGCAACATCTCAAGACATCAGTCAGGAAGTTAAAGCTTGGTCGCAAATGGGTCTTCCAAATGGACAATGACCCCACGCATACTTCTAAAGTTGTGGCAAAATGGCTTAAGGACAACAAAGTCAAGGTATTGGAGTGGCCATCACAAAGCCCTGACCTCAATCCTATAGAAAATTTGCGGGCATTACTGAAAAAGCGTGTGCGAGCGAGGAGGCCTTACAAACCTGACTCAGTTACACCAGCTCTGTCAAGAGGAATGGGCCAAAATTCACCCAATTTATTGTGGGAAGCTTGTGGAAGGCTACCTGAAACGTTTGACCCAAGTTAAATAATTTAAAGGCAATGCTACCAAATACTGATTGAGTAAACTTATTCTGTAAACTTCTGACCCACTGAGAATGTGATGAAATAAATCATTCTCTCTAATATTATTCTGACATCGCTTCATTCCAGGGTTTTTCTTTAGTTTAACTATTTTCTATTTTTACTTTTTTTTTTACTCTTAATTTTTAAAGTCAATTCTTTGAGGGACAGGTATCCAATGCAGATCCACAAGGATGGGGGTGATCTGGGCATACTTTTGGGTTTTTACTAAATCCTTGCGGCACTGTTTAGATGAGCTGTAATTTGTGAATTGAATTTGCAGGCAGATACCCCAAGTACTGTGTTCCCCTAATCAATTCTGGAGAAAATGAATGACTGGATGAGCTTTTCTGTGTCAGACGTGGTGAGAGAGGGTCTTCGGCGGGAGATGTTCTTCAAGTGAAGGAATTAAGTTTTACAGACGTGAGTAATAGGGGCATTGAAGGAGAGAGTAGGGTCGAATTTCACATCCAAGTTATTAATGACTGAGGAGAGGGGAATGGTATGGCCATCTATGGCAGGGAGGATGTTAGTGATCTGCTGTGGGGTGCCTATCAGCATTGCCTCTGTCTTATTGCTGTTGAGTTGGAAGAAGATGTATTCATCAATGAGCTCTGCACTCAGAGTGGCCTAAGATATCCTTACCATCCCAAAGGCTCAATGCTAAAATAAGTATATTTGTACTCAATTATCCTATTTGTGGTCCTACTCACACACTGAGAACACACAGCCCTGTGATGTCTACTCTCCTATTCTTTCTCTCCCTCCTCTCTGCATCTGCAGCATCTAAACACCTCCACTTAACCTCAATTTTTCTGCTCCTTACCATCCCCCCAACACTTCAGCCTCCTCTCTCAATCCATCTATTCATTCATCCATTCCCATCAGAAAAAACTCCTCACTGAAATGACTCTGAGCATTAATAATGAGGAGCATTATGACCCCCCACCACACATATACACACACACACACACGACCAGATGCCCCTCCACACTGCTGTTGAGGCTGCAATCTCAGGCCACTTCACCTCTGTATCAGCCATTCACCACAGACGCCATTGTTCCCCTACAGCTCTTATTTCTTTATCTACATTTTTTTCTCTCTAAATAAGAAGCATTAGAGTGGCCTTGTCATCTTTCCCCCTTTTACTCTCTTTAGCTTTGAACTTGGGAGCTTACCACCGCAACCCTCTTCAAAACCAGGCATGTCACACGCACACAATACCATTTATGATACCTCACCGCCATCTTGTTTAATGCGCTTAGAAATACGTTGAATTGGTGCTAATAGGGCAGACACAGATGTGAAACACACACACACAAACACACATGCACACGTACAGCGGGCAGCAGTCATTATTTTGTGTTATTATGTGGATCCAGCAGGATGAATAACAGCAACGGAAAGAGGTGAACAGAGAAGAGATCTCACTCTGGGAATGACAGACATTGCGCCCCCCTCTCTCCCTTTCCAACTGCATAACAAGTGTTAGCCCAGGAGTCTAGTTCGATCAGCCACACAAAAGAAGGATATTGATCTGTGTGTGTATAATGTGTCTGTGTACGTCTGCATGTGTGGCCTACGTATCTTTGCAGCTTCCACTGTCATATGACCTATCCTGCCAACATCCACTCCTGCATAAATACATATGGCCTACACAAACCCTGTGACTCAAAGATGCTTTACTTTTGGCTCCAGGTGGGACATTTTAGACTTTCCTTGCAGATTATAGCTAACATGCACTAATTATCGCCGGTTGTCTCTCTGAGGTAAGCCAGGCTTGCATTCATAAATCATCCATGAAATTTCTTCAAGGCTTTTCGTTGGATCTGGCTTCATGGAATTGATACAAACAGTAGAGTGGTGTAGATCAAAACAGCTTTTCCTAACTTCCTATCATTGAAAACTCAAACAAGAATGTCATTCAAATTGACTTCAAACATGTTTTGTCTGACTGCACACATTTTTCGCAAGGTGCTGAACCACATAAAAAGTGCTCTTGAGTCTTGTCAAACCTCTGCTTCTTGAAAACAACTGGATATATTTAGGCCAGCTGACACACTTCACATGTCTAAACCAGGACATGCTAGCTGCAGAAGAGGGGGTTGCTGCCACTTCACACAATGCCAAAGCAGACCCTGTCAGTGAAGGTCCTGCCCAAGCAGATTATGCGTTATTGAGTTATTAATGAGAGGCTCTCTGTACTCTCTAACCCTTCCCCCTCTTCTCCCATTTTCTCTTTTCTCATTACTTCACCCAACTGCCTCCCATTGAGGCTGTCTCGGAGGGGGACGAGTGGGAAGGGGAAAGGTTCTGGAGCGCGGTGGAACATTAAGAGTCTTGAGTCCCCCGGAGAACTTGAGTTCCCTTTGTGCACTTACTCAGGGTTCAGTCAGAGCCTGTGCACCTCGACCTGACGGTTTTGAGAAAATGGGGCAGGAGGGAGGTGTGTGGTGGGGAGGAGGTGGGGATGTAGAGAGAGCTTGGTAGCTGCATTCTCCACCACTGCCTCTTCACATAAGTGTGTTCTTGGGGTGTGACGTGACACTCCATAGCTGCTGTTGTGGTTGCTCTGTGCTGTTATCTGATGCGGCATCATATGGAACGACATTTTGTCAAATTGCAGTGGCACTTTTGAGGAAAACAACAAATCACTTGGAACAGCATGGAATAGGACAACTGTCTTTCAAGAGCAAAATTCCTAGAATACACAATTATGTATTCTGACAGTACACAATAATATCTAAAACAAACTCCTACTTTTGCCGCATGAATCTGCCTGTGCACAAAAATGTTGTGTAAAAGCATACAAAGTACTTGGATTGTAACCATAACAAAATAGATTTATTCAATAGTGTTACCAAACAAAATGTCTCAGAGTGATGCTGTAAATAGCCTGTTACACAACTTCAAGTGTTGTGCATAACAACATGTTAGATTGTGAAAGAAGAAACAGTTACTTTGACAATTGCCTTTTAAACATAATGAGTTCTTAAATAATAAGACCCTTCTAATAATATCAAACACAAGTAGCAGCTGAATAAGGCAGTACTAGTAAACGTTTTATTATGGCGCTACCTTCAAGAATAATACATCGCTTTATTTTTGTTGAAAAGTTGAACAATAGTAAATAAATACAAATCAAATAAATGTATGTGCTGTGTAAGGTACCATTATTGCTCTCTTTGTGTGTGTGTGTTTTCTTCCACATCTGCCCTCCCTCAGATCCATGTTGGTGGCGAGGCCCGGCTGCGAGCGTGTGGGGGGAGTTCGTTGGGACCTAGGGCGAGAGTGCAGTAGAGTAGGAGAGGAGAGAAGAGGGGAGGGTATAGGAGAGATAGACATGGACGACTCGGACGCAGTGTCTGGTGGAGATTCCAGCTGAGCAAACAAAAACACCCAGAAACACCACAAACTTGAGGGTGTGGAAAAATGTGTGGGTATGGTAAAAGGTCAGATCCCCACCGTTACTAATTCAATTTCACAAACTGTAAGAAAACACCGGGTACAACATAGTAGCAGCGGCTACAGACGCGTTCTTCCTCAAATGGAATGAGAGAGTATAATCAGCATCTGGCGCGTTCTTGTTTCGTTACGCATTCGCACATCTTTGGACACTGAAAGGAACTAACTAACTCGAATGAATGTAACTTCATGGAAGTTATACAGTGGACAATCGATTCTGCATGTAGGCTACAGCTCGTTGTTTTGACACTGCAGTCCCCTCGTGCGGCTCTGTACAGCGCGGCAGCCAGCAGAGCCTTGTAACCGTGGTGGGCTTTTCAAGCCGTGGTCTGCACTACTCTGCTAAAGACATTAGTGCTACAATTCTAGGAGAACCGGGAGTCGCATAGACAGCGCTCACTTCTCTAAATAAACATTAGTCTTAAAAAGTTTGGCCCCTCGACCCCATCATGATCGCATTTCACTCTGGATAGTAAACTATATTTTTATCGCGAGGTTTTCCCCTTCTTTCCGAAAGAAAACAAGCTCACATTCGAAAATATATTACGTGTCAACTTAAACAAAGTTGATTTTTCACCTTTCTTGGGGAGATACTGTACTTGATGTATTTTCTCTGCAAAATATAAAATGCAGCACAGACTTGTGTTTTGTTATACTGATTGTAATATATATTGGAAGAATAGACCTAAAAATAAAATAAAAAATAAAAAACGTTTTATTTAGTGTACCAAAATATACCACATGTTCCTTAGTCGAGTAAACCTAATTTGAGAGGCTATTCATATTGTCCACCTTAATATTCTTCAAATTGAAACAGAACACATACACAAATAAATAAATGTTAATACAAATAATATATAACACCTATATAAGTCTAGACTGTGTAAACTGCAGGGAATAAATCAAGTAGTGCTATGCAACAACTGGAAGAACATTGAGGAGTGCCAATGCGCATGTTTTAAAGGGGTAGACATTTTGGGGAAAAGTTGATCAACACATTATTAAGTGCACATTTTCATGTTCAAATGTTTTGGTGTAGTGTCAGAATTAATTTAGAAATGTTCCATTGTGCGGAAAAAATATATATATGTTTGGAGAGCTCGAAGATCAAGTCTTAAGAATTACCAGCTAGAAAGTAAATTTGCATCATAAAAAAAAATGGATTATTTAATATTCTCTATGGGCAATTATTGGACATTAAATTACAACTAGCCTATGTGTATGATTAGGCTTATACTCCGTGCGTAACAGGCCTATCTTTTGTGCGTAATAGGTTAACAAATAGGCCACAGCAGTTATGGGAAAACTAGGCCTGCAACAGTTAACCTCAAGGCTAATAAACGAAGAAGGAAGGCCTCGTTGCCCCTCATAATATAGAGGTTAACTAATTTGCAGTTCTAAGAGTTTGGTATGTTTTGCTCTTGCCTAGGCCCTATACATTCAGATTTCGGAAGCCTTTTCATTCCAACTCATAAGACGCGCCTTTTCCCAGCTTCCATTGATTCTAGTTTGTTCCATTCACACTCTCATCGAAGTGCCAAGGGACGTGTAGCCTATCAACATCCCCGCATAAAATGGACCTACTAGGTTACTCTACTAACGTATGTTGTTGTCTACTTCCGATAGTAATATCAGTGTGTTCGAGAACCGCCAACAGTTGTGCCTCTCTATCAAAGCAGCAATACCTGGAAGGTCACAACACTCGCCCTCTCAAGTCCCGGGCGCTGCTCCAATAAGCCAACAACAACTCGAAGAAACGTCCCACTCCAAAAGAAAGACAGGGGTGGCTAGGTTGTCATGGAGATAATAATCATATTAAAGAAGTATACATCACACCCCTCACCCTGGAAACCCTGAGCTATCCCATGTCTTACCCCTCACCCCGCGCGTGCTCTCTGAGAGGGACGGGACAAGGAGCTGTGCATCGAGACATGCACGTGAACGGCGGGCTGGATCACCTGTTATCATAGTCTGGTAATCGGTGCAGTTTAATATCCACTATAATTAATCCCCCTGTGTTCTCTGTGTGTGGGATGCCAAACCAGCAGCAGGTGTCCGTCAGTGTTTCACACTGTGTCAAAAGTCGATGAGGCGAGCGCTTCCAAAGTTAATATTTTGCTTCCAGAGATGAGGGGAGTTCACTGTCTTTGCTTTATTTACACATTCTAAATTAATTAAGCAGAGGATTCCTCTGTCCGCTGTAAAAACACGGAGGGGGCGATGTGGAGCAGAGAAGGGAGGCCCTGATTTATTGTAGCAGTAGGCCCTCGGCTCCTCTCCTCCAGGCTTCGAGGTGCCTGGGGACCCCGGCCAACGCATTCCTGCACTATGTGGGCGCAGAGGACCTCTCATCTGCCTGCCTCTTTCACAGCCTAACAGCTCACAGTCTACACAAGTTAAATAGTTTGAAAACTAAAGTGTTTTGCAGGCTAGGTAGGCCTATATCAGCAGCAAAGGAAACACCTCAATATAATCTTTACAACTATCATTGACTGTAGCTCAGCATTCAACACCATAGTACCCTCCAAGATCATCATTAAGCTCTGGGCCCTGAGTCTGAACCCTGCCCTGTGCATCTGGGTCCTGGACTTCCTGACAGGCCACCCCCAGGTGGTAAAGGTGAAAACAACACTTCCACTTCGCTGATCCACAACAAAGGGGCCCCACAAGGGTGCGTGCTCAGCCATATTCACCCATGACTGTGTGGCCACATATGCCTGCAACTCAATCATAAAGTTAGCAGATGACACAACAGTAGTAAGCCTGATTACCAACAATGACGAGACAGCCGACAAGGAGGAGGCTAGGTCCCTGGCGGAAAGATGCCAGGAAAATAACCTCTCCCTCAACTTCAACAAAAAATGAAGGAGCTGATCATGGACTTCAGGAAACAGCAGAGGGAGCAGCCCCCTATCTACATCGATGGGGCCACAGTAGAGAACTGGAAAAAGTTTAAAGTTCCTCGACTTTCACATCACTGAAGATCTGAAATGGTCCACCCACACAGACCGTGTGGTGAAGAAGGCAAAACAGCCCATCTTAAACCTCAGGAGGCTGAAGAAATTTGTCTTGGCCCCTAAGACCCTCAGAAACTTTTACAAATGCACAATTGAGAGATGTATCACCGTCTGGTACGGCCACAGCACTGCCAGCAACCGCAGGGCTCTCCAGAGGGTGGTGCGGTCTGCCCAACGCGTCACCAGGGGCACCCTGCCTGCCCTCCAGGACACCTACAGCACCCGATGTCACAGGAAGGCCAAAATTATAATCAATGACATCAACCACCTGAGCCATGGCCTGTTCACCCTGCTATCATCCAGAAGGCGAGGTCAGTACAGGTGCATCAAAGCTGGGACCAAGATACTGAAAAACTGCTTCTATCTCAATGCCATCAGACTGTTAAATAGCCATCACTAGCCGGCTAACACCAGGCTACTTAGAGGCTGCTGCCCTATATACATAGACATGGAATCACTGGTCATTTTAATCCTGTTTAAATACAGCTTTACTCATCTCATATATTTATACTGTCGTATATTCTACTGTATTTTAGACAATGCAACCCCGACATTGCTCATACTAATATTTCTATATTTCTTTATTAAATGATTTTACTTTTAGATTGGTCTATTATTGTGATTTGTTAGATACTATTGCACTGTTGGAGCTAGGAAAACAAACATTTCGCTACACCCGCAATAACATCTGCTAAATATGTGTATGTGACCAATAAAACATTTGATGTGATCAAAACAATGGTTCTCATTCATTTTCTATATTTTATTCTCCTATATTTTACGTTGTTGGTTTATTCCATTCTGGGATTTCATTTTTTCCACTGCGTCAATAGCCTACTGCAATGCGGATTTTAATGGAACAAGCCTTGGATGACATCTGCATCGACCATATTGCAATAATAATCTTGCATTGAAAATTGTATACATGGCTAAACTCACTTTGTAACCCCAATTTGAAATAGAGTCCATGAAAAAGTAAAGCAGGGCTGTCTGGCCTCGCGCTGCAGATAGTTCATATACAGACGTGTCAAGTATGATAAGTGTTTTTGATAAAGCAATACCAATACACTGCCTCTCTCTGTTACTAGGAATCCCCCCACACACACAAAAAAAGCATAGCCCAGTTGACCACAGAAAAATGTTATAGTAAAGATGCTTGCCTATGATACATTTCAAGACATTAAAATAAATGTAGACCTTGTTCAAGCAAAGGATATTATCGATGTAGGCTTACATGACAAAATAATAAAATTACATTTGGACATTATAGCTATTAGGACTATATACAACTGCCTGCATATCGACTAACAACAACTAACAACAATTCTAACGAATATAATAATAAGAATGATGATACTTTTGTTTATGTTTGGCCGTGTTATTATATGTTTTATCCATAGCTTATGGAAATTCGGCTACAGCCTATAATATTGCTGTTTTTGTAACATAATATAGAGGTTAACATTTGGAACAAGTGCATGGCAATCCATCCCCTATACCCGTTCTGAATATTCACGATTCTGTCCCTATTATGGTGCATCATTTCCGTGTAGGTAGTCCGACAGAGAGACAGACGTGTTCTCTGGAATATTTTATTACAATATAAGGTAAAAGAAAAAACGACTAACATTAGCCTACATTTTATTTTCCAAACTGCGCGTTGTGTCAAATATTAGCTGCCTTGATATCCATTTTCTCTCTCTCCAGGGATTACTGGAGAGAGACACATCTTGATGCCCCTAATTAAAAAATCATTAGTGTCCTTTACAGCACAACTAGCAGTGGCAAATTGATTGGTGGTGTAATTAGCATATGAGCGAGAGTGGGATATGGATGGTTTAAGGACAACGATTTCGTGTAATCCCCTGCACGCCAAGGAAAGGCGAGGCTGCAATATTGTGTAGCAAGGTGACACCGGCAAAAAGTACATCTGGTGTTGGATAAAGTCATAGCCCATTGGTCTCCCCAAACAAAATATGTTTAAGACATTCAATGACACAAATAAAAATCGATAATCTAGTCTAATTTGCCATAATCAACACCCATATCAAAAATTGGAGGACACTGGTTGGCCTATTTATCCTGTTCCTATCTGAATAGGAGCACGAACTATCGTCTGCACACTTCGAAGAAAGACACTGGTGAGGTGCCATAGTGAGAAAAACATTCCAATCAAAAGCAAATCCTTGTCAAAGATTAGGCTACATTTATTTCATTCAGAAAGGCGAGGAGTGGGCCTAGTCATCATGTTTTAAATATACTCAAAGCATGTAACTCGTTTTAGTGAGCCAAGACGCAAGACTGTAATTGTAGGACAGACGACTGTCGCAGAGACATATAAAGAAACACATTCTGTCCGGAGACTGTGGGTGGTCCTCGTGTGACAACTACACCGCATGTAGAGCAAGTGAAAGCAGAAGGAACATGCTATTAAGACGATAACCAATTGTCTTGCATATAATTGGATTAAGGGGCGTCTGTGTGATTTGTGACCTGTGCAAGACGTAATATTAGTAATCCAATTTTTATTGTGGGTCACCGTAAAGAAGGAGATGAGACACCATTTCGGTACACCATCTTTTCCAATGATAAGTGCTCTCTGTATGATAGATAAGCAGCCTTTGTTGCACGAGGCTATCGACGGTGGTGCATGCAATTGATCCCTGTGTTAGTTAGCCTATAGTGAATAGTTTACTCAAAACTATATGAATATATTATTCAATACATTTACTAACATATTCAATATGCCATCCGGTGAATAGGAGGCACAGCCCTGTAGTTTTCTACGTTTGACAGAGGTAGCCTATATGTGCCGATATAAAATAACAATCTTACCCTGTCAGCAAATGATTCGACCTTCCTTTTACCATTTTAATCGTAATCAAATTATTCGACCTTCTTTTTATAATTTTAATCATAATCAAATGATTCGACCTTCCTTTTACCATTTTAATCGTAATCGAATGACGGTTTAGTGATATGTGTCTTTAGGTATTTGTCATAACGGTCATTTTGTCTCCTGCTACTCCAATGCACAAAATAAATGCAGGGCATATAATTAACCTCTTATTTATGAATAATGCATTCAATATTGAACAAAAATATTGCAAGCATTACTTGCAAGACAGTTGGCTGTAAGTTGCTCTTAGTCATGTTTTTTCATTTTAATTTTATCTTTATTTAACCAGGCAAGTCAGTTAAGAACACATTCTTATTTTCAATGACGGCCTGGGAACAGTGGGTTAACTGCCTGTTCAGGGGCAGAACGACAGATCTGTACCTTGTCAGCTCGGGGGTTTGAACTCGCAACCTTCCGGTTGCTCTAACCACTAGGCTACGCTGCCGCCCCATGTGTTTTCATGGTTTCATTTTCAATAAAACAAACAGTATCGTCATGGCGATTGTTTTTATCTGTTCTAATTTCACTGTTTCACTTCTTAGCATTATTAGGGGAATAATTATTCACTTCTTAGCATTATTAGGGGAATACTTATTCACTTCTTAGCATTATTAGGGGAATACTTATTCACTTCTTAGCATTATTAGGGGAATACTTATTCACTTCTTAGCATTATTAGGGGAATACTTATTCACTTCTTAGCATTATTAGGGGAATACTTATTCACTTCTTAGCATTATTAGGGAATACTTATTCACTTCTTAGCATTATTAGGGGAATACTTATTCACTTCTTAGCATTATTAGGGGGATACTTATTCACTTCTTAGCATTATTAGGGGAATACTTATTCACTTCTTAGCATTATTAGGGGAATACTTATTCACTTCTTAGCATTATTAGGGGAATACTTATTCACTTCTTAGCATTATTAGGGGAATACTTATTCACTTCTTAGCATTATTAGGGGAATACTTATTCACTTCTTAGCATTATTAGGGGAATACTTATTCACTTCTTAGCATTATTAGGGGAATAATTATTCACTTCTTAGCATTATTATGGGAATAATTATTCACTTCTTAGCATTATTAGGGGAATAATTATTGCACATAGCCTCTGCATGAAGGGCTAACATAGACCAAGTGCATCGGCAATGTATAGAGAATTAAGTGAATTAATTGACAGACTAATTTCACAGGCAGGAAAGTTCCAATGAAGGGCCTTTCGATTTTTTTTCACAATGTGTAAAGGGAGTTTTTCCTGTATAGGCCTACTGTACGTCAAATCAAATCAGATTTGGTTTAGTTTATTTCTTAAAGTTGCACCATCACAGAAACCGAAATTAAGGAAGATAATATAAAAGGTATAGGCTACTCTGAGGGCTTTTAACACCAACAAAATAAATGCCTGAGACTTCATAAAAGTAAAACCATCAAGTTTGCGTTCTCTTCAAAGGCTTTGGGTGAGCTGAAGGGGAAAGTGGAACAGAGGAGTCAGCCCTCCCACCCTTTATCCTTAATAATCAGCTGTCAAAAACACCACACCAAGTCATTTAACCATTTGCACACAGATCTGGTAAATAAAATAAGCTTTTTACACCCCCCTCTGCCTCGGAACATGTGCTTAGTCAACTATAAAATGAAATCATCGGTCTGTTTTCTACACCGGGATGAGTCCCGGTGCCTCCTTTGTATCTGTCCACAGACAACACAGATGTAATGAAAGCGGAGAGCCGCGCGCCTTTTGAGAAGATCGCTTTTCAGAGGCAAATGTGTGTGGCTTGTCTCGGAGGGGACCACTAGCTGCAGGGCGCATTTATGCCCAGGGGCCTCATTTATAGCCCCTTGCGTACATGTCACACTACACATCTAAGTCATGTAGACCTACACAAATATTGAGATGTATAAACTTGGTGCACGCCATACATACCATGTTTCCAGTTGTAAATCCGACCTGTTGCAAAATTGTGCATGAAATCTCCACCTGGAAAATGTCCTCCATGAACCTTTTATGGTGACAATAACGCCCTTCATTTGGTATATAATTTGGAACTATTTGATAGGCCATGGCAGTTTTAAAAATAAATAGCAACGGTAATTTTGATCTCAGTTCTGTAGTGACTGTCCAGAACATTCTGCAAGATTGATAGCATTTTATTGATTGTATTGTGTTATAGTATTGATATTGATTGGATATTGTAAACTACGTAAAAGTAGGCTAAACGCTACAGCCCACACTTCTATGCAACAGATACATTGTTGTTCAATGTTTAGTTTATCAATTGATTATTTGGTTTTCATATCCTGCCTTGGTATAGACTCTGAGATTAAATAGGCAATGATGTCACGCTCCTATGGCACAGCAATACTGGAGCCTACCTATACTGTCAAATATTCTACATAAGATACCAGACTATCTACTGTGTTGTCAGAATGTTTTAATCTTTTCCAGTGAATTATGTTGTATCTGGCAAAGGACTGTGTCAGTTTCTGAAAAGAAAACCATGTACCATTGTTGTGGATCTGTCAGCAGAACCTGTGAATTCCACAATGTTTTGCATCGATTTTTCCCCCAACCTAAATATGATGGACTGCCTGCGAATTCTGAAACGTTGTCTAAAGGCAGGCTAATCAAAACAAGTAATTACAATACTTACAGGAGCATACATAGGCCTACTTCAATATAACATATCAACTGTTCACGTCTTACATTCAACTGTATATTATAAACCGCGCTACCTATGGGATTGCAAAACTTCCAATAGGCTACTCGATCCTATTAAGTGAGAGATGTTGCATTGTAATTTGTTGCATGGCTGCTTCGAGAATATGAACCCATCACAGACAGAAAATGTGAGGAATCTTTTCTGCGATGGTTATGAAAAGGAAATCTATCGGATTCTATAAGTGAAACACCGATTATAGCTCTTCTCATGAATGGAAAACTGCTGCATTCTTGTTCATATGTTTTCCTGTCTTTAGTTTTTTATTGAATAAGGTTATCATCCTATCCACCATCTGAACAAAGTAGACCGACTTACCTGCCCGCTTGCAATAGGCCTACAATATTTCAACCACTAGTAGAGATGTGCGTACTAAAGTTTGCGGGTATGTGAGCACATTCTCACGTTAAGTTACATTTTTATAAATGCAAACTTTTGCATGAAAACAGGCCCACGCACATTTTGGCGTAGGCTATATTTTGTATGTACGCACGGTTTATAAATGAGGCCCCTGGGCACTCGGTCTTCAGTGACAACATCAACAAGTGGGCAAAAATCCGCATTATCGTGGATTAGGATCCTGATGAACAATACTGCTACAAATTAGAAACCAAACCCCAAAAATCTGGGTATTCATGCAGAACGCTCACAATCAATTACAGGCCTCAAAATTCCTGATGTCCCCATTCATTTAACCCTTTGTTACTTGCCAAAAAAAAAGTCCATTATTAACGCCCTTACGAGACACACTAGATGCGCACCCTTCCAGAATATTTTTCACAGCAGATTGTGGGAGTTCAGACATCACAAATCTGTATCTATATGTGCATGTCTGTCATCATAACACTTGTTGGCTGTAGTGGTATATCGGCACATTTATGGGCTACTGGTGATATTTAAATTGATAATAGACTAGTAATAAATGCTCCTAATTCCTACAGATTGCACGCAAAATGTAACTGCAGATTTAAACCTATGGCACCAACGCGTAAACTACCATGTATGCTCATAATCGTTTCAGAAAGTGCGCTTGTAGGCCTCTCAAAGACTAAACGGTGCAAACTGGGCCTACACATAAAGATTGACCTTTGATCTCGGGTCAACAATGATGACTTAGATAAATGCAAAAATACAAGTTAAAAACGTAGGCGCACACATTCTATATTTCCTAAGGCGATTTTAGGCTTTGAGTAGACATATGTGTGCAGGCATATTGCCAATAAAACGTTCCAATAAACAAGTTAACGAAAGTATTTTTAAATTCACAAACATTTATTATTCTTGTCATTACAACAAAAATGACCTATGAACATTAAGTGTCTCTGTCTATACACATAACATACGTTTCACATATTAATTTCAATGAAATAGATAGGAACTAAAGCACAACAGTTTAACAGGATGTGAGGTAATGCGCTTTACACCAAAACCACATATCTGTCCACTGACAACATGAAATAATATCCATACAAAGTCACCACAACACCGCTTTTAAGGGAACGAGGGGCAGTGGGAAAGGTTAGATTTGTATTTAATAACCCTCCTTGTCTCAATGTGCTTTCTAACAATTAAAACCTGAGTTTGCGGTCTCGGTATTAACAGTGCTTTATCTCTTAACTCACAACGCACAATATATATATATATATATATATATATATATATATATATATATATATATATATATATATATACAAATCATAATAAAATCTCTATTATAGTTAAGAAACAATTAAATATTCCCCACGGAGTGAGATACGTGACATTTAACTTGTGTTAAAATAGCTGGATCTTTGCTCAGATAGTTGAGGGCCTGGGCCAACGTAGGACAACGAATACACCTAATGTTGTCTTAGAATGTGCTATCTGACCATCATGCTTCTTCCATTTATTGTATCCTATACATATTTACAATCCATAAATATACATTTAACTTTCCTCTCTCCGATCAGAAAGGGGGGTAGAGCAACACTCTTATTTCTCAAAGAACGTTTATCCTACCTTCACATAAGACGACAGAACCATAACGGGTAGGATTTCTGCGAGTTTTGTTTTTGCTGCCAGTTTAGAAATGACAAATGTTAAGATTTGCAGTTTTGCTGGAGAATGTCTGTGAACCAGGCTGAAGAATGGTTTCCTGCGAGAGGTTCAAGTGGTTCGAAGCTGAGGTGAGTGCAGGGTTCAACATGGCCAGGATCTGAGCCTGATTGTGACTGTGGCTGCCCGACTGTGCGCTGTACGGGGAGGCCACGGAGTTAGCTGCACCGATTATATTGTCTATCGAGAAAGAAGGCCGAATTGGCGTGTTAGTGTCCGTCTTGAGAGGCGCCAGGCCGGGCAGGGTAGGGCTTAGTTGAGGGTAGAATGGCTTTCGTAAATCAGCCCCTAATAGAGAGGGCAGGGGATGTGGCGTGGGGAATATTGAGGCTGGCGAGGGGAGTCCACAAGGTGTATTATGGAAAGGGAAAGCGCCTGCTGTGAGGTGAGGATGATAGGGGTTATGAGCATGGAAGTTCTGCAGTTGGAGTCCATAGTTGTACCCATAAGGGCCGTATCCGAACCCGGGCAGGAACCCCCCGGCGTCCCTGAGGATTTCGTTGGCTTGGTGCCTCTTGAAGCGCTTCCTCCTGCGTAAAAAACTCCCGTTGTCGAACATGTCGGCGGACTCTGGGTCGAGGGTCCAGTAGTTGCCTTTTCCGGGGTTGCCAGGCTCACGTGGGATTTTAACAAAGCAGTCATTGAGAGAAAGATTGTGACGAATGGAGTTTTGCCAAGCAGGGAATTTCTCCCGATAGTACGGGAACCTGTTGCTGATGAACTCACAGATCTCGCTGAGAGTGAGGCGTTTCTTGGGACTCTGGAGGATAGACATTGTTATCAGGGCTATGTAGGAGTACGGGGGCTTGACTAGAGCGTTCTTACCAGGCTTATCTCCTATCATGGCCCCTGAATCTCCACCAACTCCAACCTGGTCAGCCGGACACTCTGAGCTGCTGAGGCCGGGAGAGGAACCCCTCTCCCCCGCGTTCTGAGACAAATTATCGTCCGAGTCATTGTCTAGGAAATCGCGATGAAGGTATTTCCCATCCTTGCCAACGGAAATGTCTCCCCCAACCACATCTATGTCCACATCATCAGACAAAGCAGAGTTGTCGGACATATCCGTCCCTAGAGTCATCCTTGGAGAGACTGGTTCTCTTCCTCCCTCTCGTTCCGTACTGAGTTTTTTCAGCTCCCACGCTGGGTGTACTCAGCCCGTGCGTATAGCACTCTCCAGCTCCTCGGAGGACCACAGTTAACTCCTGTTTAATTCGACGAGCTGCATAGAAACATTAGTGGAATATAGAAGAAAGCAAGACGACGCTTGTAACCAGGTGTAACGCCACTCCAACCAGTTGGTATGGGGGCTATGGTTCGTTTCACTGAGGAAGAAACTCTTCTGACTTCAAGCGCAGGAAAACAAAACGTGAATGGAAAAGTCATAAATCAGTAAGGCTATTTACTTGAGGTTCACTACAAGCTGTCTTTATTCATTAATAGGTACATTAATCATTAATTAAGTATTTCTTTCTTGCATGCGTTTGTATTTTAGGTCGTTAATTTACTGTTGTATATCTGTATGAATATATTTACGCACAGGCACGGAGTAAGTATCCTGCGTGAGCTTCATACTATTCCTCTTCATACCGCTCAAAAGCTATTTATTCAGCCATCTATATCACGTGGTTAACGTGTCACCGTTACCAGGAAATGAAGGACAGGGCAAAGGGAAGAGAAGACGGACAAGGTGAGGAGTGGTTACCTTACACATTATCTTGGGTTAACGATACTCTACTGCACGTACATCTTCTAAATATGGAATATCATCAAAAGTATTGGTTTTATGTTGATGGAATGCATGTTATATAAAAACAGTATGGACGTTTACACAGTGTCAGTAGTGTTGAAACCTCATAGTGGTCAATTCTTAAGAATCTGAGTAAGTTGATTGGCTAAACAATACATAAGTCCAGAACCAGTACAATATAATTGGCATATTTATGGTTATGGCTTTCAAGTCGAAAACAAGTTAGTTTAATTGTTTGTTAGTCGGTGGATTATTTTAATTCTCACTTGAATCTGATGTATTCATCAATTTCCGAATCTGATGTGTAACATATCCTAAATATTTTGTTTTGCAATTTGCAATTATGCACACTCTTGTACCCTTCTAAACAAACAAAATACAATGCTATAGATGCAATTAAATATCCACAATCGCTTAAACCAAGACTTACGATTTAAAAGTACTTAAATAATTGTTTATTATCATTACAGTTAATTAAATAAGTGGTTATTCAGTTATTTAATGATATACGTTTGGGTCAAATATTGTCCCATGTTATTATAAGCCTGTACCATGATGGCCACATATACTATTAACCAGTAATAATGCACAGTCATTGCAATATAATTATAAACGTTATTGACTGTAAATAATACACTATTGAAACACCAACTCGAACCCAATCAAATCAAAACATATTTTTTAAACAATATAATTGTGTTGTTATTATTAATGATAGGATTGATATTAGGCCTATTGATATTAGCATTATTATTATTGAGTCCATTGGGTTTAAACAAACGTATGACTTGTTACTTCTGTAAACAAAATGTTATCGAAAGGGAGATCTCCTCAGTTTCACTTATGGCTATATACAGTATGTATACATATACTGATTATTTAACTGAAACATGGGGCTGATATACTAATTCACAAGCGAAATTGACCGGTGTGACTATTGAAAGCAGTGTTTTTCAGAAATGAGACTATGGGATGCATTTTCCAATGAAAGAATCCTCTTTGAATTACAAAATAATATATGACTGCTGTTTAATAATATTATCATAATTATACGAATAATAGTATAATTCTCATAATAATAACAATGTTTACTAATACATTTTATGATGTATTTTCAGCACAAGCTATGGAATCCATTTCCATGGCTTTACCATTCATTCCTCGATCACTTCTCACGGGTTTTATGTGTTACTTGTC
Organism: Oncorhynchus keta; assembly: GCF_023373465.1. Classification (NCBI taxonomy): domain Eukaryota; kingdom Metazoa; phylum Chordata; class Actinopteri; order Salmoniformes; family Salmonidae; genus Oncorhynchus; species Oncorhynchus keta. The sequence goes on along the minus strand of NC_068421.1, from coordinate 62,434,538 downwards.
AAGAAGTCATAACAATAATATCCATCTACATTTTCTACATAATTCACATATAGACAAACACAAACGTATGCGTGTGCAACCTGCTCCAATTGGTCTTTGTCAGAGTATGCTCTGGGCAGAACAGATGACATGCCATGTACGCCTAATGTGTAAGGGTGTATGTGTTCCATGACAGGAGGGGAGCAGCGCTTGTGTTGCAGAAACATGGTGTTTTGTAATGCATACATCAGCACCTGATCCATCTCTGTACAGGACTATCAGCTAACTGTATAACAGGGCCCTCCACGTTACAAGCACAGGCTTATCTTGCCCAAAACACCACATAAACGGTATTGGCAATGTTTGGGTGGGTTAAAATTGCTTTCTTTCATCTATATAATATTCAAATCGATATTTCAATTAGCCTTTCACGATTTCCCCGATACAGACGCAAATGTCATTCGAAATAAATAATGAAATTCATTTGACTTACATTTGAGGCTATCCCTATCTACAAAAGATAGCACATCAACGATAAACAAAGTTATATTTCATTCAGGCCAAGTCAATTTGCTACAGGCCCACATTGTTTTATTTGTTGATGACTCATGACTCAAGTTCAGTTTTTACTGAGGTGGAGAGCAGGTGAAAGTAGCCTAACCGTGGGGAAGTTAAAGTTTTCAGAGTCGACCGTGAGATCCTCTCAATTGTAATTTATCTAAACACACTCACAGCTAGTCCGTCACAGAACCCCTACCCATCCCGAATCCTCCACCGCCCTGGGCAGGTCGACCCTCCAGATGGCGGCGGATGAGCTCAGCCGAGGACACAGACAGCTGCATGGGAGGAATGCCAAATCTTACTTCATACTTGTTCACTCATGAAGCTATCTCGCCATTTTAGGCTTGAGTTTATTTGGCGATAAATAACATTATGTGTAGGCTGATTCTACAGGTACCTGACCAAATAAAGGAAACACCAACATAAAGCGTCTTAATAGGACGCTTGGCCACCACGAGCCGCCAGAATAGCCTTAATGCGCCTTAGCTTATCTTCTACAATTGTCTGGAACTCTTCAGAAGGGATGCGAGACCATGCTTCCACGAGAAATTCTATAATATGCTGTTTTGTTGATGGTGGTTGAAAACGCTGTCTTAGGCGCCGCTCCAGAATCTCCCACAAGTGGGTAACACACACCCTTCTTCTAACCATGGTAGCCAAAATAATAAGCAACAGGGCATTTTTAAAATTTTATTTAACCTTTATTTAACTAGGCAAGTCAGTTAAGAACAAATTATTATTCACAATGACGGCCTAGTAACAGTGGGTTAACTGCCTTGTTCGGGGGCAGTATGACACATTTTTGCCCTGTCAGCTCGGGGATCTAGCAACATTTTGGTTACTGGCCCAAACACTAGGCTTCCTGCCGCCCCAAACCCAGGAACCAGAACTGTGTGCAAGCACCTGCTTTCAATATGCTGTACTTTGTATCCCTCATTTACTCAAGACTTTTCTTTATTTTGGTAGTTACCTGTAGACGCACATTTACAATTGATCATCACCCTAACCAAGACTTTGATTTCGCAGTCTCGCGGGTCTGCATTTCCACCACAGGCCTACACTGACACTGAAAAAACGAACTACTTAGGAGTCAGTTCTTACTCTTGATATGTGTGCTCACCTGTTCGTTATTCTACATGCCACGACAAAAACCTGGATCAGACATGTATTGAGATAAAATACAGGGGATGGGCTACAGAGAAGTCTCTATTGTGGGCTAATCATGGAATAAACCTATTTCAAAATCACATGAGAAAAAAACTTGTTTGTAGAATGGCTTTTGCAGGATATTAACCAACAGTTCTGTCTTGATTGCTTGGGACCATGGACAGTCAATTCAAAATAGTGTTTTGTGCAGCTTTTATAGTGGTGGACATGGTAGCCTAAACGATTTTTGTTTTTGCCTCAAAATATGTTATTTTCTTCAAGGGAGGAGAACAGATTTCACTTCCATCCATATTGGACTGTAGCCTGGAAACTTAACAAACAAAACATCCGAATGTTACATACCTCAACAATATCACATTGCTCCAGACATTCCCTTTCATTTTTACTCTATGCTTTTCAGTTTGTGACTTTTTAGTATTACATGACCCCTAGTGGACAAACTGTAGAATAAGGTTCCAATTTTAATCCACAAATCACTACAAACGAACTTTTCATTAAGGCCGCCAGGTGTCGCTCCATCTCCAGACTTAGGTAAACTCCATCATCTCTCGGCGCGACATGGTGCAGAATTGACGGTGATATAGCCTCTGCAGAAGTCAGGGCATTCATACTTCTTGCACTTCGCGGAGCAGAGCATAGCTGTTGAGCAGAACGATTGTGAAGGAAGTTGTCAAATAAGTAAGTTTGTGTTTATACAGGACCTCCCGCATTGTTTGGGTGGAGCACGGCGATGCAGCAAGGAGCTCAATTTGGCGTCTGCTTACCTTCCGAGGCTCCGCGAACGCGTCACACCATCCATATGGTGCCTCAGACCACATTTTCAGATATAGCATAAATTGCCTTTAAAAATAATAAATACCAATAATGCTTAGTATAGACTCGCCAGAAGTATGATTAGAACAGCACAGCACAGGTGTATGGATTCAATTTCACAGTCGTGCATAGGTAGGCCCTACTACATGTCTCCTCAACTCAAATATGCCTATTAGCTACACTATTACAGAAGTATGTGGACACCCCTTCAAATGAGTGGATTCAGCTATTTAAACCACACCAGTTGCTGACAGGTGTATAAAATTGAGCACACAGCCATGAAATCTCCATAGTCAAACACTGGCAGTAGATTGGCCTTATTGAAGAGCTCAGTGACGTTCAATGTGGCACTGACATAGGATGCCACATTTCCAACAAGTTTGTTTGTCAAATTTCTGCCCTTCTAGAGCTGCACCAGTCAACTGTAAGTGCTGTTATTGTGAAGTGGAAACATCTAGGAGCAACGACGGCTTAGGCCACACAAACTCACAGAGCGAGTACTGAAACTTGTAAAAATTGTCTGTCCTCAATTAAAACACTCATTACGAGTTCCAAACTGCCTCTTGAAGCAACGTCAGCACAATAACTCTTCATCTGCAGGTTCATGAAATGGGTTTCCATGGCCGTGCAGCCATGGAATGCATACAAGCCTAAGATCACCATGCCAAGCATCGGATGGAGTGGTGTAAAGCTCACGGCCATTGGACTCTGGAGCAGTAGAAACACGTTCTCTGGAGTGATAATTCACGCTTCACCATCTGGCAGTCCAAATCTGGGTTTGGGCGAATGACAGGAGAACACTACCTGCCCCAATGCATAGTGCCAACTGTAAAGTTTGGCGGAGGAGGAATAATGGTCTGGGGCTGTTTTTCATGGTTCGGGCTAGGACCCTTAGTTCCAGTGAAGGGAAATCTTAACGCTACAGCATACAATTACATTCTAGACGGTTCTGTGCTTCCAACATTGTGGCAACCGTTTGGGAAAGGCTCTTTCTTGTTTCAGCATGACAATGCCCCCGTGCACAAAGTGAGGTCCATACAGAAATGGTTTGTATAGATCAGTGTGGAAGATTTTGACTGGCCTGCACAGAGCCCTGACCTCAACCCCATGGAACACCTTTGGGATGAATTGGAACACCGACTGCGAGCCAGGCCTAATCGCCCAACATCAGTGCCTGACCTCACTAATGCTCTTGTGGCTGAATGGAAGCAAGCTAGAGGGCATTTGTAAAGTATTCAGACCCCTTAACTTTTTCAACATTGTTACGTTACAGCTTTATTCTAAAATGGAAGAAAATAATTTTTCTCTCATCAATCTACACACAATACCCAATAATGACAAAGCAAAAACTGTTTTTTAGAAATGTTTGTAAATGTATTCTAAATTAAAACCAGAATTATCACATATACATAAGTATTCAGACCCTTTACTCAGTACTTTGTTGAAGCTCTTTTGGCAGCAATTACAGCCTCAAGCTACAAGCTTGGCACACCCATATTTGGGGAGTTTCTCCCATTCTTCTCTGCAGATCCTCTCAAGCTCTGTCAGGTTGGATGGGGAGCGTCGCTGCACAGCTATTTTCAGGTCTCTCCAGAGATGTCAAATCAAATCAAACTTTATTTGTCACATGCGCCGAATACAAAAGGTGTAGACCTTACCGTGAAATGCTTACTTACAAGCTCTTAACCAACAATGCAGTTCAAGAAAGAGTTAAGAAAATATTTACAAAATAAACTAAAGTAAAAAATAATAAATAGTAACACAATAAAATAACAATAACGAGGCTATATACAGGGGGCACTGGTACCAAGGCAATGTGCGGGGATACAGGTTAGTTTAGGTAATTTGTACATGTACGTAGGTAGCTGATCTGGGAACCCATGCCAAATCTTTTCAGTTTTCTGAGGGGGAAAGAGGGTTGTCCTCTTCACGACTTTCTTGGTGTGACATTCAGAGACTTGTCCCAAAGCCACTCCTGCGTTGTCTTGGTTGTGTGCTTAGGGTTGTTGTCCTGTTGGAAGGTGGTCAATTCATCCCAGTCTGAGGTCCTGACTGCTCTGGAGGTTTTCATCAAGGATCTCTTTCTACTGTGCTCCGTTCATCTTTCCATCAATCCTGACTAGTCTCCCAGTCCCTGCCTGAAAAATATCCCCACAGCATGATGTTGCCACCATGATTCACCTTAGGGATGGTGCCAGGTTGCCTCCAGACGTGACGCTTGGCATTCAGGCCAATCTTGGTTTCATCAAAACAGAGAATCTTGTTTCTTATGGTCTGAGAGTCTTTAGGTGCCTTTTGGCAAACTCCAAGCGGGCTGTGCCTTTTACTGAGGAGTGGTTTTCGTCTGGCCACTCTACCATAAAGGCCTGATTGGTGGAGTGCTGCATAGATGGTTGTCCTGGAAAGTTCTCCTATCTCCACAGAGGAACTGTAGAGCTCTGTTAGTGACCATCGGGTTCTTGGTCACCAGGCGGCCAGCTCAAGGAAGAGTGTTGGTGGTTCCAAAGTTCTTCTATTTAAGAATAATGGAGGCCACTCTGTTTTTGGGAACCTTCAATGCTGCAGAGATTTTTTGGTACCCTTCCCCAGAACACAATCCTGTCTCGGAGCTCTACGGACAATTCCTTCACCTCATGGCTTGGTTTTTGCTCTGACATGCACTGTCAACTGTGGAACCTTATATAGACAGGTGTGTGCCTTGCAAAATCATGTCCATTCACTTGAATTTACCACAGGTGGACTCCAATCGAGTTGTAGAAACATCTCAAGGATGATCAATGGAAACAGGATGCACCTGAGCTCAATGTCGAGTCTTATAGCAAAGTGTCTGAATAATTATGTAAATAAGGTATTTCTGTTTTTCATTTTAATACATTTGCAAAAAATATCTATGAACCTGTTTTCGCTTTGACATTATTGTATTGTGTGTAGATTGATGAGGGGAAAAACATATTTAATCAATTTTATAAGTCTGTACCGTAATAAAATGTGGAAACAGTCAAGGGGTCTGAATACTTTCCTAAGACACTGTGTGTATATTTCTACGAAATTCTAAGGTTTGTATCATTCACAGCTAAAGTTAACAAATAACTCTAAATTCCTAATGCACTGTATATGTAGTCAATAGACTTCGCTATTTTACACATGCATGCAGACTCGAGGCGATAGTAAACAGTTCTGGCCCAATCCAATTTTCCGAATGTATATTTTAATCTACAAAATCAGATAACAGCAACACACATGTGTTCTAAATATGTTTTAGGCCTTAATAAGACTAGACTAAGAAGTCCATTTGCCCTACAATCTTCTTGATCAACTAGGTCAAGTCCAAAACCTGTGCATATATGGATATCCATATAGCCTAGTGATTCATAATGATACAACCACAAATATGTATACTGTGACATTACTTCAAATAACTGTAAAGCCAGTCGTTTCTGTGCTACTACCAACAATGCATATACATTATCTTACAAATCAGGCAAATTAAATACTGCATATATTCCCTAGAAGTTTGTAATAGAACACAAGGTTAAATTAGGAGACATTTGTTTAGGCCAATTCAACCCTATACATTTGACAATCTATTTCTGATTTGGTCATTTTTATTAGCAGGTGGGAAACGAATCATATCAACATAATTAGCGACTTTATAAATGAAGTTAATAACTTAGAGAGTCTGCGAAAATTCCCAAGCAGGCCAATCGTGAATAAATCAGTAAAGATTTTGTTTGCTTAATATAAATGTATAGGTATGCAATGAAACACTCATTTATGAGTATACGGCTTATGGGAATTGGATTTAAAGTCTAGTGAACGATCAACTATTAATTTAAAGTAGGCATAATTCTTATCAGAGAGGCGAGTATCAACCATGTAGACCTATTCAGTTCAACAAATGCAAGCAACAAGACCGTGCTTATCAAAAAATGTATTTATTACACCAACCAAACACGGTAAATAACAATGTAGGCCTTTCAATATAATTCACAAAGAAATAAACTATTTACATTTCACAAAATAGAACAGTATACAGGTATATGGCTAATAATATTGTTTGAGAACTCTTGTTTTTTTTACAGGTGACAATGACAAAAATGTAAGGTTCAGTAATTGGAATTGTTCTCGGACAAGGAAGTACAAGTAGATAGGCTACAGAACATCTAAAAACCCATCAATATTGATGTTATAAAACACATAAGATAAACGAACCAATAGCACTGAGATATGAACACAACTATAATGGAATGTCGATTTGCATTTCAAACAAAGATGAGGTTTCACACCTATTTCAAATGGAATGTAATTGAGGCTCTATCGTTGTTTGTCTCTATAAAAATCCGTTTTTCACATATACCGATCTAATCCTGATGCAAAATTGGCTTGTCTCATGTAAGAGTTGTTGTAAGAGTTCATTGTGCTGGAGAGACCCAGTAGTTGCTCAGTGTGCTCCGCGCAAGACCCGGAGCGCACGGCGGGTAGAGACAGACGGTTCCCCGGGCAGTACACCTGAGAGCTACCTGGAGAAAAACTGGACTGCATCATGGAAGGTAGGTGTGGGGGGGATGCCGAGGAAGAGTAAGGATACCCGGGTGCCAGGTTTGATGACAGTCCCCCACCGCCTCTGCCCAGTGAATTCCCCGAGGGATTGACAGTCTGCATCTGGAAGCAGTTGGAGGGGTCAGTGCCAGTGAGGGAGCAGCTAGCAGACATGGTGCCCAAGTCTCCACCGCCTAACCCCAGCGGGTTGAGCTCTCCTCCCTGCATCACCGACTGCTGGCTGATGATGTTGTCTATGCTGAACATCCTTGGCTGTCCTTGACTGACCCCGGTAGGGGTCTGATAATGATGCAGCATCACCGGGTGGGGGGTCCCTGCCAGCTGCGAGCCGTAACCCGATCCTATTCCTGGGTACATGGTGTTGGGGTATGCCGGTCTGACCATGGGGTTCGGGGTGAACGCACTAGAGCTCTGCATGTACCCAGGATACGTGCTTACGTCAGTGCGTTTGAATCTTTTCCTCCTCCGCAGAAAACTCCCGTTGTCGAACATGTCTTCAGCAGCGGGGTCCAAAGTCCAATAGTTGCCCTTACCAGGCCTTCCAGGTTCCCGGGGAATCTTGACAAAGCAGTCGTTGAGGGTGAGGTTGTGGCGGATGGAGTTTTGCCACTTCTTTGAGTTCTCTCGATAAAAGGGAAAACGTTCCATGATGAATTTATAAATACCCCCAAGTGTGAGTTTTCTCTCAGGGGAGTTGGCGATGGCCATGGCAATGAGAGCGATGTAACTGTAGGGTGGTTTCCCTCTCTGAACGGGCCTCTTCCTACGTCTACTCCCAGTGGGCAGGTGCTCCTCGGTTTGGCCCAGAGTAGCTCCCTCCTCTCGATCCACGTTCGGACTTGTTGCCCGTGGTTCAGACTTGATCAGAACCCCATCTTTGATCCGGGCCTGCAGCATCAGAGGCGATGGCGGTAAAGGGGAGTCCAGACTCACGTTAGGCGACATGACCAGCGGGCTGGCCAGCTCGGCTGGTGAGTCCTGTGACTCAGCCGTCATGTTACACATGCCCGAAAAGTAAGAGAAATTTTCAAGATTCATAAAAAAATATGTTTTATGTATGCTTGAAATGAAATATCTTTTTCAAATAGCAGCTGATAAAAATGCAGGCACCATGAAGTTAAAAGAGATGTATTGTTTTGCTCAGAGACAGTGTCTGCCTTTTGTGTCCCTCCCTATGTTAACTTTAGAGCCTGAATTTGAGTCCCTGTCGCCCTCGCCGTCAATGAGCTTTCTCTCTTGCCAGGTGAGTGGCGTGGACAGTTTTATAAACAGGGTTCGAGTGACAACACTGGCTACCCTATGACAATGTGTGTGTGCGTGGGGGTGGGGGTGGGGGGCTACAGGCCTCTGACAGATCATGATTTCCAGTAGGCCTATCTACACTTCCAAATGATACGCGGTAAGTCGCACTGTAACTCTAGGAGTAATAATTTAATGATACTAGACCATTTTATTTCGAGAGTAGGATGAAGTTAGCCTTTTTTATAGAAAGGACCACATCCTAATTTTAAAATTATTGTGACCTATGTCAGTTATATTAAAACAGCTAAAACACATTTGTTTGACATAATGCATAATGTGAAGTTGGAATGCATAGGCTCCGTCACATTCAGATATTCAGATCAAGAAGCCTATACTTACATGTTAGATACTACCAAACTGTTTCAATTACAGTATGAATGTAAAAAGTCAAAATGGTGTTAAATTGTTGGCACAAGCACAGTCAGTGTAAGTGCTCCAATCACAAGTTAGTATGTGAGTGAAGGACCAGGGAGCGCTCCCTCGCTCTCTGTTCTCTCCATGTGTCCGAGGCTCTGTGGGTTGGCTCTGGACTGCAGTGTATATCTAGGCCAGAAAAACACGGACAGAGCTACTCTATGGGATTCAAAACCCAACGCTCAATCCACCAATTGAAAAATAATAACAACCCATTAAAAACAAACAATTGAGCTGTGAAAGCTTTTTTGGGGGGAAAAAGTAAATATCCCTCCATTTCATTAGGAATTTTTGAGATTGATAATCAAACAGTCCTCAGGGCAGAGAGGGAGGTGTTATGTTTCGGGACTTTGTAGTAACAACAGCATACTGCACAAAGTCACCCTATAGACAAGCTTGGATATCACATGATTACCACTCCTAAAGGGTTAGGTCAAATTGGGGGTGTTACATTAACAACCCAATCAAAGACACAGAAGACAATGTTCCAATACAATTATTTTCATATTCATTTTCAACATACAATTAATCCTAATTTGCTTCAATAGCTTTATGACAAAATTATGAAAATGGATTTTATCTTTTCAGATGGAGGTCATACATAGAAAAATATTTGGAAGATTTGTTTATCTGAGTGTGACTGAGTGGGAGTGGGAGTATGTGTGCATGATAGAGAGAGCCAAAAAGAGAGGGGGGACAGTCAGAGCGTGTGTGATGGAGGGGCAGCGAGGCACTGTGTTTAAGGCAAAGGTTACACCAACAGGGCTCATTCACTTGGCTCTCTCACAGGCTGATATTAAATAAATGGTGTAATGAATCAAACCAAAGTCATAAACCATAACCACCCCATTCTACACCCCTCCTTTCCCCACTAAGCCATCCCAACACAAAGTCCCCTGCATCCCCCCCAGCACCCACCCCACCCATAGCTCAGACGCACTAAGCCCAGCTAGCCACTCACAGCTAGTGGCTAACAGCTTCAGACAGGCGTGGGAGCGGGGGTGTATCCAAGCAGGATCTGGCCCCAGAGCTGCCAGGTCAGGCAGGACAAACAGGGGCTATGGCCAGGAAACAGCCACTCTGCCCCGGGGCCTAGAGCCTCACAGTAATCCCTGTACCCTCCCACCCCCCTGTGCACACACATACACATGCACGCACGTGCACACACACAGTCTGCCCCTTAACCCCTTAACCACCAACACATTGCACCAACACACTCCAGGCACTGAGGGAGCAACACATGTATGATATGTGCAACATGCAAGTGTTATCTAAATTCAAATCTTCAATTTGTTATTAATTTAGAACATTACAAATTAACATGAATATTGATAGTTCTGTTTAGAAACGTTTAAGATTCTGCATATAATTCATGTACAGCTAAAAAATAATTCAAGGTGTCAGATATGTCCAACATGTCTGAATGCCATTTTCAACTCACACAGACTTCACGGCAACATTTAGAATGTTCACAGCTAGAAAGAGGATAAGAATCTCTCTTCTGTTTCTCTCTCTGGGTACGAGTTTAGCATCCCCACATCTGGCTCTCTTCCTCTCTTTGGGAGAAAATGAGGAAAAGAAGAGAGAGAAAGAGAGAGTTGCTGAGTTAATACTTGGAACCCATTCATTCGCGAAGCGGCTCCAGGGGTGGAGGGGGGAATGAAAGCGGGATAGGGAGAAAGAGAGAGGAACGCACTAGAGAGAACGCTACCCCTTTCCTTGCCCAAGCTCATCAAGTACGGGCCAGGGCTCCTGAAAACACAGGGATTACCAGAGTACTGGGGCTCTCCTGGGCCGGCTAGGCCCTGCTCGCTCCTGCACTGCACGCTACACTGCCCTGCTATAGCACCGCATATGGTTCTCACACACACACACACACACACACACACACACACACACACACACACACACACACACACACACACACACACACACACACACACACACACACACACACACACACACACACACACACACACACACACACACACACTGCCTCTCTCACTCTCAAATCAACACACACACACACACACACACACACACACACACACACACACACACACACACACACACACACACACACACACACACACACACACACACACACACACACACGTTGTGGAGACCAGACACAGAAAGAACTGAATGTACAGAGTGAACACAGGGTCAGATAGTAAGTGAGATAAAGGACTTGTTCTGTTACTCAGCTTCACTGCTACTGCCTCAGAGCTAAGTCCAACAGGCAAACATCTGGGTGATTTGGGGTCATAGTATTTATTTAATTTTTATATTAACTAACAAAGATTGTCAATGCATCTCTATGAAACCTATAATGTATTAATATATACAGTGGGTATCATAAGAATTCACTCCCTTCTATTTCTTCACATTTTGTTCCATTACAAATTGTGATTGAAATTAATTTAATTGATCTACACCAAATACTCTGTAATGTCAAAGTGGAAGAACAATTCAAACAATTCCAAATAATAAGGGATGACATGATTTTTGAATGTCTAACCCTTCCTCTGTCCAACATACATACAACATCTGTAAGGTCCCTCAGTCAAGTTTTGAATTTCGGCATATAGCCTAGTGGTGAGAGTGTTGGGCTAGTAACCGAAAGGTTGCTGGATTGAATCCACGAGCTGACAAGGTAAAAATATGTCGTTCTGCTCCTGAGCAAGGCGGTTAACCCACTGTTCCCCGGGTGCTGTGGATGGTGATTATGGCAGCCCCCTCTGATTTAGGGTTAAATGCAGAAGACACATTTTTTAAGGCATTCAGTTGTACAACTGATTAGGTATCCCCCTTTATGTTTGGGGCAAATCCAACACCCCATCGCTGAGTAACTGCCTCCTTATTTTCCAGCATGGGGGTGGCTGCATCATGGTATGGGTATGCTTGACATCGGCAATGACTGAGGAGTTTTTCAGGATAAAAAAAATGGGATGGGGCCTCCCGAGTGGCGCAGTGGTCTAGGGCCACCAGAGACTCTGGGTTCGCGCCCAGGCTCTGTCGCAGCCGGCCGCGAACCAGGGGTCCGTGGGGCGACGCACAATTGGCCTAGCGTCGTCCGGGTTAGGGACGGTTTGGCCGGTAGGGATATCCTTGTCTCTTCACGCACTAGCGACTCCTGTGGCGGGCCGGGCGCAGTGCACGCTAACCAGGTCGCACGGTGTTTCCTCCGACACATTGGTGTGGCTGGCTTCCGGGTTGTATGCGCGCTGTGTTAAGAAGCAGTGCGGCTTGGTTGGGTTGTGTTTCGGGGGACGCATGGCTTTCGACCTTCGTCTCTCCCGAGCCCGTACGGGAGTTGTAGCGATGAGACAAGATAGTATCTACTAACAATTGGATACCACGAAATTGGGGTAAAAATTAAATTAAATAAAGAAACGGGATGGTGCTGAGCACAAGTAAAATCCAATAGGAAAACCTGGTTCAGTCTGCATTCCACTAGACACTGGGAGATGAATTCAGCAAGGCAATAACCTAGAACACAAGGCCAAATCTACACTGGAGTTTCTTACCAAGAAGACAGTGAATGTTCCTGGGTGACCAAGTTACAGTTTTGACCTAAATCTGCTTGAAAAAATCTATGGTAAGACTTGAAAATTGTCTAGTCATAACCTTGACAGAGATTGAAGAATTTGAAAGATAATAATGGCCAACTATTGCACAATCCAGGTGTGCAAAGCTCTTATAGATGTACCCGAGAAGACTCACAGCTGTAATCACTGCCAAAGGTGATTGATTCTAACATGTATTGACTCAGGGGGTGAATACTTATCAAATCAAGATTTATTAGTTGCATTTTTCATTCATGCATTTTGTCGAGCAACAAAATGTTAAAACAAAACAAGGTTGATGAATAATCCACTGGTCACTGATGTGTTCAGACACTGATGTGTTCAGTCCCCAAGGTCTTTATCAGGTCAGGAAACCCCCTATGACAGGTATGAGGCGAGCAACTCCCACCCTCCAACGCCTCATGCATATCTGAGGAATGATCCACTGACACCAAAAATAAGGTGCAATCCTGCTTACAGGTAAGCAGAGCAGTTGAGCAATCAGGTGACGAGGGGGAGAGCAAAATGTGGAAGACCCCCAGGATTTGGCAACTGAAGGACTGGGGTTATCAGGCCCTGTTGGGCATGTTTTACTTTATAATGCTTTTGGGTCATTTTCAACCTCCCTTTCCTACATATAAAGTCTAGCTCTTGACAAGCAAATACAGATTATGGTTAAAGGGGCAGTGCAGTAAAAAAATAGCTAGGCTGATTTTCCTGTGTTTTATATACATTTCCCCACTATGAGATTGGAATAATACTGTGAAATTGTGAAAATTATGATATTACCCTTTTAGTGTAAGAGCTGTTTGAAAAGACCACATTCAATTTCAGCTCATTTTGCATGGGTGGAGTTTGTCTGCCAATAACAAAGAGAGTTTCTAGCCTCTTCGCCAATAACAGATTGTTTCAGGTTATATATCCCTCCTATTAGGCTCCTCCAAGTAGGTCCCTCACTCCCAGACAGTCGCAGCAAAATTCTTGCTTGAGAAACAGTTTTTTGGCTAAGAAGCTATTTGTTTCTTTTTGACCATTTTAATTGAAAACAATCACAGTTAGGTTATTAATTGTTACCCAGAAGTGATTTGATATTGAGATAAAAAAAACAGCTGTATTGGACCTTTAATGTCTTTGTTGTTGTGGAGCATATGTAGGGCTAGTCACCTGCTGTGGCTCCCAGAAGCTCTTCAATACTAACCCATTTACCTCATAAACCTTCATCCTCTCCTTTTATTTGGTCTGAAATTCAATACAGGTCCAGCTTGCATAAACATGGTTTTTGTGGACTATATCAAAGCTAAATACACACCTTGTCGAGTGAACAGTTATGTCACATTCAAATCAATCTCCTGGTAGGAACGATTGGATAGCAAGTGATAGGGTTACCATTTCATGGCAAAATGCTCCCACGTATCATTTAAGTAGTTAAGCAGGTGGCAATAGCCTACTTTTCAAACAAGCAGTTAAGGCATACATTTGTTGGTTAAATTTGTTAGTTAAATGTCACAACACTACAAAAATTGTCTGCTGTTTACACGTTTGATTTATTAATTGTTGACAAAATACTTCTGGTATTTTCCCACCTGTGACATGTGTCACTTAGTTGTAATATAAGCATTTGGAAAGTTGGTCATGTGACATTGTAATTCTTATGATTCCTTACACCTGTAACAGTATCAATTCCAAAGTTCTGTCATGAACATTATCAATAACCAAGTTTCCATCCACAGTTTCTATGCAAGTAAAGACATACTGTATAGAAAAACCCACAGATAAAACAAGTTACAATAAACTCCACAGGGTGATGAAAGTGCACGGTGATGAGGTTGATGCTCTTTTACGATACACATGGAGGGTCTTCATTTGTATGCTAGTGACATGACGATGGGTGCTTAGCTGCCAATTACCACGAGGATGATCTTGCTCTTATCAAAGTCATCATAAAACCTAACCTGTCAACTTTATCAGCGAACAGTTTGCCATTTACAGTGGGACAAAAAAGTATTTAGTTAGCCACCAATTGTGCAAGTTCCCCCACTTAAAAAGATGAGAGAGGCCTGTAATTTTCATCATTAGGTACACTTCAACAATGACAGACAAAATGAGAGAAAAAATCCAGAAAAACACATTGTAGGATTTTTAATTCATTTATTTGCAAATTATAGTGGAAAATAAGTATTTGGTCAATAACAAAAGTTTATCTCAATACTTTGTCATTGCCAACAAAGGGTATATAACAGAGGTCAAACGTTTTCTGTAAGTATTTACAAGGTTTTCACACATTGTTGCTGGTATTTTGGCCCATTCCTCCATGCAGAACTCCTCTAGAGCAGTGATGTTTTGGGGCTGTTGCTGGGCAACACGGACTTTCAACTCCCTCCAAAGATTTTCTATGGGGTTGAGATCTGGAGACTGGCTAGGCCTCTCCAGGACCTTGAAATGCGTTCGTTGCCCGGGTGGTGTGTTTGGGATCATTGTCATGCTGAAAGACCCAGCCACGTTTCATCTTCAGTGCCCTTGCTGATGGAAGGGGGTTTTCACTCGCCCCATTCATTCTTTCCTTTACACGGATCAGTCGTCCTGGTCCCTTTGCAGAAAAACAGCCCCAAAGCATGATGTTTCCACCCCCATGCTTCACAGTAGGTATGGTGTTCTTTGGATGCAACTCAGCATTCTTTGTCCTCCAAACACGACGAGTTGAGTTTTTACCAAAAAGTTATATTTTGGTTTCATCTGACCATATGACATTCTCCCAATCTTCTTCTGGATCATTTAAATGCTCTCTAGCAAAACTTCAGACGGGCCTGGACATGTACTGGCTTAAGCAGGGGGACACGTCTGGCACTGCAGGATTTGAGTCCCTGGCGGCGTAGTGTGTTACTGATGGTAGGCTTTGTTACTTTGGTCCCAGCTCTCTGCAGGTCATTCACTAGTCCCCCCGTGTGGTTCTGGGATTTTTGCTCACCGTTCTTGTGATCATTTTGACCCCACGGGGTGAGATCCTGCGTGGAGCCCCAGATCGAGGGAGATTATCAGTTGTCTTGTATGTCTTCCATTTCCTAATAATTGCTCCCACAGTTGATTTCTTCAAACCAAGCTGCTTACCTATTGCAGATTCAGTCTTCCCAGTTTGGTGCAGGTCTACAATTTTGTTTCTGGTGTCCTTTGACAGCTCTTTGGTCTTGGCCATAGTGGAGTCTGAATGTTTGAGGTTGTGGACAGGTGTCTTTTATACTGATAACAAGTTCAAACAGGTGCCATTAATACAGGTAACGAGTGGAGGACAGAGGAGCCTCTTAAAGAAGAAGTTACAGGTCTGTGAGAGCCAGAAATCTTGCTTGTTTGTAGGTGACCAAATACTTATTTTCCACCATAATTTGCAAATATATTCATTAAAATCCTACAATATGATTTTCTGGATTTTTTTCTTCTCATTTTGTCTGTCATAGTTGAAGTGTACCTATGATGAAAATGACAGGCCTCTCTCATCTTTTTAAGTGGGAGAACTTGCATAATTGGTGGCTGACTAAATACTTTTTTGCCACACTGTATCTCAACAGTTTGTGTGACGAAACCATCGATAGAGTGGAAAAGGCAATCGAAACACGTTGAACTTATATATAATTTTATTCGGTACAGGAGAACTTTAGAGCAAAAATGTTTTTATTTGCACTACAACAAGTCAGTTTTGATGGACACAAAACTTTGGTGGAAAAAATGCGCATATGCTTTAAATGCAGATTTTATAATATTCACATGAAAATCTGTTGCAAATTGGATTAAACCTAGCTACTGTAATCAATAAGTACATTTACTTATAGGTCTGTATGAAGATAGTCTTTGATTTTGTGAAAATTAGATTTTTCCTAATGTAGCCAACCCATTAATCTACATAGGCCTCACGTAGGCCTGTCTTATGTTATGACTCAAAGGTAATGTATCATATGAATAATATGTTAAAAATAACATCTATACATTTTTTGAAATAGACAGACACCAACAAAAAGGGCCTAATAATGTAAAGCTCTGAGGTCCTGTCTGACAGGGTGGGTATTGTGGGCCTACCTGCTCTTCACAGGGTTACCAAGGAGAAGGACAAACAAGAGGATCATACTGTATCAAAGAGATCATAGGGGAAGAAGAACAGTTTTTTATTTTTTATCTTAAGATCTTACTACTTTCTCAAAAATAGGATTTTGGCCTTTTCTGTGAGATGAAAACTCCCAAAACCTTCCTCCAAGCTGTGATGTAGCTAAATATGGATGTGTCTGTGTGGAGCATTCCTGGGGGGCTATGTGGCCCAGACTGAAGGAGGATGAGTAAGAGCTTGTGGCAGGGGTGGATGGGATGAGGTTTGGGTCGGGTGTCTGGGAAGTCTTTTTGGGTGTGTGCATGTGTAAAGAGGGGGAGGGGTTGTCGACTGAATATCTATGAAAGTAGCCTAACATACCGTTCAACTGTCAGAATACAAGCTTCTGAATTTGGGAGTTTTATTACACCCCCCCCCATTTCATTAACCAATAATGTTCCACGGGGCTAAATTAGGTATCAGTGAGGTGACGCAGGTAGACTCAGCGTTGGACGTCAGAGTTTCAGGGGGCAGATAGATGAGAGAGAGCCACACTCAGAGGGGACAAGGAGTTTCTTTCAAATCCCTCTCCTCACTGTCTCTTCATAGCTATCAACAGGCACTTCTCCCTTGCTCCCTCTATTCTCCACTGAAAAGAAGGTAACAACTAAGTGTTGTTCTATCATAACATGCAATATTTCCTACCTACAATTTATGAGTATTAATGTCTTTTTACCAAATATCTACAGCATCTCATCACAAATGAAATGATTCTACTGCATGCATCATACAAGAAAGTAGACAAAAAGTTATCTTGCCATTGCTATATAGAATGCATTCAGAAAGTATTCAGATCCCTTGACCTTTTTGCACATTTTGTTACGTTACAGCCTTATTCTAAAATTGATTACATATCTAAAACAGATGTATTAAAAATAAAAACAGAAATACCTTAGAGAACTATTCAGACCCTTTTCTATGAGACTCGAAATTGAGCTCTGAAATGGAGCTCCTGTTTCCATTGATCATCCTTGAGATGATTTTACAACTTGGAGTCCACCTGTGGTAAATTCAATTGATTGGACATGATTGGAAAGGCACACACTATATAAGGTCCCTCAGTTGACAGTGCAAGTCAGAGTAAAAACCAAGCCATTTGGTCGAAGCAATTGTCTGTAGAGCACAGAGACAGGATTGTGTCGACGCATAGCTCTAGAGAAGGGTACCAAAAATGTTTTGCAGCATTGAAGGTCCCCAAGAACACAGTGGCCTCCATCATTCTTAAATGAAAGAAGTTTGTAATCACCAAGACTCTTCCTAGTGCTGGCAATTGGGGGAGAAGCTGAGAAATTGGGGGAGAAGGGCATTGGTCAGGCCGATGGTCACACTGACGGAGCTCTAGAGTTCCTCTGTGGAGATGGGAGAACCTTCCAAAAGGACAACCATCTCTGTAGCACTCCACCAATCAGGCCTTTATGGTAGAGTGGCCAGACGGAAGCCTCTCCTCAGTAAAAGGCACATGACAGCCTGTTTGGCACCAAAAGGACTCTCCGACCATGAGGAACAAGATTCTCTGGTCTGATGAAACCAAGATTGAACTCTTTGGCATGAATACGAAGAGTCACGTCTGGAGCAAACCTGGCACCATCTCTACGGTGAAGCATGGTGGTGGCAGCATCATGCTGTGGGGATGTTTTTCAGTGACAGGGACTAGGAGACTAGTCAGGATCGAGGCAAAGATGAACGGAGCAAAATACAGAGAGACCCTTGACCATAACCTGCTCCAGACCGCTCAGGACCTCAAAAAGGTTCACCTTCCAATAGGACAACAACCCTAAGCACACAGCCAAGAAAATGCAGCAGTTGCTAAGGGACAAATCTCTGAATGTCCTTGAGTGGCCCAGCCAGAGCCCAGACTTGGTCTGAATACTAATGGTCTGAATACTAATGTAAATGTGATAGTTCAGTTTTTTTATTTTATAAATTAGTTAAAAATTCTAAAAACATGTTTTTGCTTTGTCATTATGGGGTAGTGTGTAGGTTGATGAGGGGAAAAAACGATTGAATTAATTTTTGAATAATGTAAAGTAACAAAATGTCAAAAAAGTCATTGGGTCTGAATACTTTCCGAAGGCACTGTGTATCTATCTATAATTCATTAAACCCAAGGCCCAATTGATTAAATGATTGCCAATCTAGCCTATTGTTGTCACCCTAGCCATCATCAGCAGCATTAGTTGTTCACCTCAAAGCATCCCTTGGCCCTGGCATTGCCTGGTGATGACAGACAGACAGTCCATCGGCAGACAAACAGCAGAGGGAGGAGCAGTGATAAGACACAGCCTTTATACACACAGACAAGATAGGGAGAGCTACACACACTTCCACAAGAAATCACAATGTCCCATCCCAGCCTACATATTCATGCTTGCGCAGATGCACACATGCTCACATGCTCACCCCACATGAGCAGGGGTAGGCATGTGTGTGCACGCAAAAACACACACACCGAGGGCCAAGCTCCAGTCCCAGTGTTCAACCTTTGTCTTTGTGAAACTTCATTAAAAGCAGAAAGGTCAGCAGCAAACACGTTTCACAGGCAGGCAGGCTAGGTGATTACGCCTTCTACACCCCACCTCCCTAGTTCACAAGTATTATCTGGAGACCTATTATAAACCGTAAAAATATATATTTTATGCTAAATATTTCCCATTTTGATATAAATGGTATCTGTCCCCTCACAGGTTTATGGTCATTTTAACCCCTCATTAATTAACAGCCAGCCAGCAGACTACTCTCGATCGCTCTCTCATTCACCTGTGGTTAAAACCATTCCGCTTGCGGTCAGTGTGCCCCTCCCCCATCACATGTCTTTATCTTCCCTACATCCCTTGTCCCTTCCTTCCATTGTCCTGTAGAGCCCAAGCCCAGCTCAGACAGGTGGGATCAGCCCCCATTAGGTTCCACAAAACTTAGGCACACAAATGGCCATTCACCTGGTAGACTCCCAGCTAGCTTCCACCCCTCCTTAGTGCAGTGTCAGGGGTGCCGTTCCACTGGAGCATGTCATCCCAGTCTGGGACATCCATTTGGTCATATGGAATGGGGAGACGTCACTTCCTGAAGTGAAAGGTTCCAAAGTAGTGAAGCATTCAATCATAAGACTCAGTAACTCAGCATTTCAGGAATTGTAGACTGCACTCAGAAAGCTCATTTCTTTACTATCACTTCGTTCAAACAAAAATGTGCATGACAATGTATTAGATGAATGAGTTCTAGGGCTAATTTAAATGTAGATGTATTACAACCAGATGCAGACACACTCCTTTTCTCAAATGTTGGTCAGTAGCACCATCATACATTGAGATGGGGAATTTAAAAAAGGTAAGCATATGGCTGAGTCAGTAACACTGTACTGCTACAGGTCAGGATTTGAAAACTAGGCCCAATAGTAAAGATGTCAGCAGACAGGCTGTCGGAACATAGACAAAAGATAGCAAAACACACACTACTACCCTCTACTGGACTGTTGTAGCCTGTGCAGCGTGGTCCTTCAGAGGAGCACTCCAGTGGCCACATAATTTAAAACCATTAACTTTGATTACAGAGTTGCCACTAGAGCAGAGATTCTGTATTAGCAGAATAAAAGCATACATAAAAACACATTTTTGCTATTTGCTATGGACCTCTTTATAGATCAAACAAGAACCTAACTGTTACGCACGCCTCTATGAAGAGGGAACGCAACACCCTGCAACATCTCAACTCTCTGTGAAGTGAAAGAGGTATGGGACTGTAGGTGTGAGTAAGGATGACAAAGGCAGAGAGAGTGGTACCATTTACAAGGAATTTATTCCTTCACACGGTAATATGGGGAAAGGGGGATGGACAGAACCAAAGCAAAGAAAGTAAATATCAAAGCCTCTCCTATCTAACCTGCCTACCCACTACATACCTAATTTAGCACCACCTGGTGCCCTAACCAAAATACAGGGGGTGGTCCACCCAGGTCTTACCTAGTGTGCATAGTGTGACGACCCTCCCACTCTGTCTGCCGTATTCTCTCTTTGTTCTTGTTTCCTTATTAGGATGCCGGTGGGCGGAGTTGGGAGGGTCGTCAGCTAC
This sequence comes from Oncorhynchus keta, assembly GCF_023373465.1. Lineage (NCBI taxonomy): Eukaryota > Metazoa > Chordata > Actinopteri > Salmoniformes > Salmonidae > Oncorhynchus > Oncorhynchus keta. The sequence goes on along the minus strand of NC_068421.1, from coordinate 62,413,979 downwards.
ATGGGAAACACCTGGGCCAGGTGTCTCCCAGGATAAATAGACCTCTTCCACATTCATGCATGCAAAACACTCACTTACACTACTGATTACACACACCATTGTATATTATACTTAGTTGCTTTAGTTAATAAATTTATATTTTGCTACTCCTTATCTCCACGTTGTCTCCCTTTGTTTCGGGCTTTGAGCCGGTTCGTGACAATAGACAGTGAATACTACGGGTTATGTATGCCTGCGGGCCTCTTGCCTAAGCACTCCCTAGGTGCCTTCCCCTTCCCCCCTGGGAACAACTGAAACAGAATAACACAAGCAAGTTCAATAATCAAAACACTGCGTCCTATTGACACACAACAGACATAACCAATCAGCTCCCTCACTCAACCAATACAGGACACACTAATCATCTCCCTCTGAGAACAACCAACACAGCAATGATCTTTCTGCAATGAGCTCCCAGCAATGATCTCTCTTCTGAACAGAACACTGTCTTTTATATAGCTTCAGAAGGAGTCTAATCGGATACAGCTGTAACTTGAGGGGGCGGGGTCAGCTCCAATCATCAATGGTTGGTCAGCTGCTTAGGGAGAATTCAGAAAGCCATATCCTGAAACACACTCAAATACAAACTACAACACAGAAACTGGGGAACGTAACACGCCCACCACAAAAAAATGCAAACATACAGTTTACAATAACAAAAAACCATATCGCATCCCCAGTTAGTAAACCCGTGATAGAGTTTAGGCAACCACATTCGCCGAGCATAAGGCGTAGGCAACCACATTCGCCGAGCATAAGGCGTAGGCAACCACATTCGCCGAGCATAAGGCGTAGGCAACCACATTCGCCGAGCATAAGGCGTAGGCAACCACATTCGCCTAGCATAAGGCGTAGGCAACCACATTCGCCGAGCATAAGGCGTAGGCAACCACATTCGCCGAGCATAAGGCGTAGGCAACCACATTCGCCGAGCATAAGGCGTAGGCAACCACATTCGCCGAGCATAAGGCGTAGGCAACCACATTCGCCGAGCATAAGGCGTAGGCAACCACATTCGCCGAGCATAAGGCGTAGGCAACCACATTCGCCGAGCATAAGGCGTAGGCAACCACATTCGCCAAGCATAAGGCGTAGGCAACCACATTCGCCGAGCATAAGGCGTAGGCAACCACATTCGTAGGCGTAGGCAACCACATTCGCCGAGCATAAGGCGTAGGCAACCACATTCGCCGAGCATAAGGCGTAGGCAACCACATTCGCCTAGCATAAGGCGTAGGCAACCACATTCGCCTAGCATAAGGCGTAGGCAACCACATTCACCTAGCATAAGGCGTAGGCAACCACATTCGCCGAGCATAAGGCGTAGGCAACCACATTCGCCTAGCATAAGGCACATTCGCCGAGCATAAGGCGTTCGCCTAGCATAGGCAACCACATTCGCCTAGCATTAGGCAACCACATTCGCCTAGCATAAGGCGTAAGGCCTAGGCATAGGCGTAGGCAACCACATTCGCCGAGCATAAGGCGTAGGCAACCACATTCGCCGAGCATAAGGCGTAGGCAACCACATTCGCCTAGCATAAGGCGTAGGCAACCACATTCGCCGAGCATAAGGCGTAGGCAACCACATTCGCCGAGCATAAGGCGTAGGCAACCACATTCGCCTAGCATAAGGCGTAGCATAGCATAAGGCGTAGGCAACCACATTCGCCTAGCATAAGGCGCATAGCAGGCGTAGGCAACCACATTCGCCGAGCATAAGGCGTAGGCAACCACATTCGCCGAGCATAAGGCGTAGGCAACCTAGCATAAGGCGTAGGCAACCACATTCGCCTAGCATAAGGCGTAGGCAACCACATTCGCCGAGCATAAGGCGTAGGCAACCACATTCGCCTAGCATAAGGCGTAGGCAACCACATTCGCCGAGCATAAGGCGTAGGCAACCACATTCGCCGAGCATAAGGCGTAGGCAACCACATTCGCCTAGCATAAGGCGTAGGCAACCACATTCGCCTAGCATAAGGCGTAGGCAACCACATTCACCTAGCATAAGGCGTAGGCAACCACATTCGCCGAGCATAAGGCGTAGGCAACCACATTCGCCTAGCATAAGGCGTAGGCAACCACATTCGCCGAGCATAAGGCGTAGGCAACCACATTCGCCGAGCATAAGGCGTAGGCAGCCACATTCGCCTAGCATAAGGCGTAGGCAACCACATTCGCCTAGCATAAGGCGTAGGCAACCACATTCGCCGAGCATAAGGCGGCGGTTCTGATTGTACATTTGCTTCAAGAACACCAATGGATTATGGTCCGTGAAGACCATTACAGGGAAGGCACTGGAGCCCACATACTTCAAATAACTGTCAGGCTAGCAATAAAGCCAGTGTCTCTTGTTCAATGGTGGAGTACCTTGACTGACACGAGTTGAACTTACGGGAGAAGAAACTGACGGGCCGATCCACTCAGTCTTACTCTTCCTGTAAGAGAACCTTACCCACCCCCACTATACTAGAGTCTACCTCCAACTTAAAAGGTTTTTCAAAGTTGGGGGCGGAAAGCACTGGGGAACTACAAAGTAGCGCTTTACGGACTCAAAAGCATAGTTACAGTCCTTGGACCACTTAAATGGTACCTTGGGACTGAGCAGAGATGTAAGGGGAGCTACTACCGTTGGGAAATTCTTACAGAATGTACAATAGTACCCTACCATCCCCAGGAATCTGCGCACCTGGTGGCGAGTTGTGGGAGCAGGAAAAACAACAATTGCTTCCACTTTGCCAGATACTGGGCGCACTTGACCTCGTCCCACTTGCTTCCCTAAGTCACATTGAGAAAACTGTTTATCAATAGGATAAGATCCCGAGTTTGATCGTTATCCAAATATTCCATTTGAGAGGGTAACTTCTTCAGCATCGCCGAATTACATAAGCGTTCCCACTGCTGTAACGTATGGCGTAACTCCAACCCGTCCTCCTTATCCACCTCTAGGTCCCAGCCAGGCTTCAGCACCACCACAGCCACACTGGAGACGGCGGGCTGGACCGGCTTACCTGAGGAACTGTTGGGAGAATCACGCACATAATATGCTTTCAGCATGTTAACATGACACACACGGGAAGAACGCCTTCGATCTGGGGTCTTTATCACATAATTGGTGTCACCGAGTTTCTTATCCACCAGATATGATCCAGAAAAACATGCCGACAGAGATGAGCCAGGGATTGGCAACAAAACTAAAACTTGATCCCCTGGTGCAAAAGAAAGGCCAACAGCCTTTTTGTCTTAATGCAACTTCATACAAAAACGAGGAGAGACTTTTGGGCTAACGCGCATGCGGCGTGCAGTCTCTCCCGCATCTTACTGACATAATCCAACACATTTTTAGGGGCGCTACTGGGTGTAGGAGATAAAATATGCTCCTTCAAAATGTTCAGTGGACCTCGTGGGGTGTTTCCAAACACAAGGTCAACAAGGACTCTTGTATCGTTTCCAATCTATATCTCTGCAATGACGTCCCAGCAATGATCTCTCCTCTGAACAGAACACTGGCTTTTGTATAGATTCAGAAGGAGTCTAATCGGATACAGCTGTAATTTGACGATGGGGCGGGGTCAGCGCCAATCATCAATGGGGCTGACCAATCAACTGCTTGGGGAGAATTCAGGAAGCCATCTCCTGAAACACACTCAAATACAAACTACAACACAGAAACTGGGGAACGTAACACAAACTCTATTTTGGTGCAGCAGGCAGCATTGCAAAACTTGGAGCCTTCATTCAAAACAAGTCACCATGTAGTCTGCCCCACACACCAATGGCCATAGTTTTACAACAATCCTCATATTTAAACCCCTTTGCATAACGCACTCGTTCAAAAAACAAATGATTGGCTTGGTGGTATGACTTCAATGGACCCAACTTGATGTTAACATTCTCTTGACTTCAGCAAATACCTGGAGGAGACAGGATACAATTAATTACGGGATATGAATGAATTTCCATTCAATTAACAACACCACAATCACACAACTCTGTACATGGATAGAGTGAGAGGAGTGTTGCACATGTCTGCCACTCGTGTATGGACAGCTGGGTTGGCCTGCTGAGTTGCCCCAGTCTAATTTTTGGAAAGCTGCTAATATTGAAACAGCAATCCAGATGTGGTCATATGAAGACAGTGAAACAGATATGTGACTCTCTGTGTGTGACTGAACAGCCTGGGGACTTACACTATATGACCAAAAGTACCAACAAATCTGGGTTTGGCAGATGGGTTTGACGGATGCCAGGAGAATGCTACCTGCCCCAATGCATAGTGCCAACTGTAAAGTCTGGTGGAGGAGGAATAATGGTCTGGGGCTGTTTTTCAGTGAAGAGAAATCTTAATGCTACTGCATACAATGAGATTCTAGATTCTGTGCTTCCAACTTTGTGGCAACAGTTTGTGAAAGGCCCTTTCCTGTTTCAGCATGACAATGCCCCCATGCACAAAGCGAGGTCCATACAGAAATGGTTTGCATAGATTGGTGTGGAAGAACTTGACTGGCATGCACAGAAGCCTGACCTTAACCCCATGGAACACCTTTGGGATGAATAGGAACACCGACTGCGAGTCAGGCCTAATCGCCCAACATCAGTGCCTGACCTCACTAACGCTCTTGCGGCTGAATAGAAGCAAGTCCCCACAGCAATGTTCCAACATCTAGTGGAAAGCCTTCCCAGAAGAGTGGAGGATGTAATATTAGCGAGGGGGGGACCAACTCCCATGATTTTGGAATGAGATGTTCGACGAGCAGGTGTTCACATACTTTTGATCAGGAAGTGTGTATGTGATTGTATAGAAATGTAACCCATGTTTGAAGTGTTTTAGTTATCTGTTTGGGCTTCTTGCGGCCAATTTGCATTCTATAAATTATTTCTAATTATGTTGCCGCCCCCTTACCATCCCCTCAAGAAAAAATCTGCCCGCAGCTGCACCTAGTTGATGTTCCCTGAGATAGGGTGCTGGGCAACCACAAGCCTGAACAGCTTCAATGCAACTTGGCATAGATTCTACAAGTGTCTGTTGGATGGATGCGACAGCATTCTAGTTTTTTTGTTGATGGTGGTGGAAAACGCTGTTTCAATCGTAGCTCCAGCATCTCCCATAACTGTTCAATTGGGCTGAGATCTGGTGACTAAAATGGCCATCATTTACATAATTTTCATGCTCAACAAACCATTCAGTGACCACTTGTGCCTTGTGGATGGGCATATTCTCATCCTGTGGGGGCATAGACATGGTATGCAAAATTATGGCCAGCATAATGGCTTGCTCAGCATTTTTATACATGAACCTAACCATGATGGGATGTTAATTGATTAATTAACTCAGGAACCACACCTGTGTGAAAGCATGTGCTTTCAATATACTCTTTTATCCCTCATTTACTTTATTTTGGCAGTTACCTGTACATGACACACACAAACTGGCACATCCATAACACATAACATCTCAGTACAACAATAATACATGTCTGGTGGTTTGGGATAGATGGGGCCTTATTGCTTCTGTAGACTGTCTCTGTTGTCATCTGAGCATCTACTGCTTTTCCCTCTCTCAAGACACCTGTCAATACACACTTGCACATACAAAATGTAACTGACCACCTTCTCTTGAATCAGGTCATTTCCTCACATGGACAGTTTCATTTGGAAGAAAAGTATCCAAGAGCACACTGCTCTTTCCCTGCTATTCACGGCGCTGTAGTTAGTTGCCTCCCATCTGATTACTGCAGTCAAAGAAGAGAACATATCGGACGTCAGCAGTCTCATACATGACATGGGTCCAGCCCTGGAGGTTGTCTTGGTTACGCGGAAAGCCATCAATTAGGCTGCTGAATTATGGCTGGTTCAACTACATCGTCTCCTCCATCGCCTGGGAGAGGATGGGGACAGAGGACTTGGAAGGGTACAAACAGGATCTGATGACTGTATGTAGGGTTTTACTCAATTCCTTTCAAAATAATGCCTTGTCAAGCCTTTCTACTCAGGCCCAGTATAGATCTAGGATCTTAATTTGAGCCAGTTTTCTACAGCAGGAAAATAATCTTGCAGAAACTGGAAATGTGAATTATTATGTGGATTATAATTCATGGACATTTTGTAGGGGTTCATATATTTTTCGTAAGGGAAAATCATGTCTGAAATTTCAAAGTGTAAATAACACATTTCAGTAGCCTTTTTAAACATCAAATACACTACAAGTTTTAAATGTTCTGCAATGTTGGAAAGTTATCCTGCAACAGGGTGATAGAATTAAGATCCCACATTTGTAGCAATTAAAAAAAAAAAAAATAATAATAATGTAGGGTTGCATTTTACATCATCATGATGATGTGGCCGTTGACACTTTGCTTCTTGACAGTCCAATATCTTAAAAACATGACTGCTGACATGCAAAACATTTTGGGACTGTATCAACAGTGGATTAATTGGAAATAATACCAAAATTGAGTTCCTCTTTAAGTGCAAACAAATGAATAGCAAACATCACATGAGGAGGTACACTGTTAAAATAAAGTGCTTTTGTAACACCAAAACTAATGGCAACTGAGCTGTCACCAATGCAAAGGAGACAAAACCTTCATGTTTCTGGAGTATTGAAACACTTAATCAGGTGTTGTGCAACACATTGCCAGGGACTGGGAGCACTACCGGAATAGGTTCAAAACACTATTTTAGTGTTTCAAGTTCTGTTTAGTGACGAATTAGATACCTTCTCTTTTGGTGTTGTTTCCTCTCTCTAAAGATGTATGGTGTTTAAAATACCCTGTCTAGTGCAGAAATAGATAACTTATTCTGGAGTATTTTCATTGATTTAGGTATCTGATCATTTGTCAGTTTAACCCATTTTGTCAGGCATCGTTGAGCACAGTGCTCCTTCCACCAGCAGGATACTGTATTTGCCTCTACCATTAAAAGTTGGAAATTTGGGAATGGGTCTCATCATTGAACGTCATTTTGCCTCACGGTTTTGATATCCGTTCATCATGATACATTATACCTCATGGCACAACAATCTGCTTAATACTAATATAGATGTATACTTTCCTATCTTCAAACATGCATACAACAAAGTGTGAAAAACTATTTTAAAAATGTATTACCCAGAATCATAATAACAGAGCCACATGGCAAGATAGAAAGTGCAAGGAAGTTAAGCCATTTTGCCACAACTTTGGAAGTATGTTTGGGGTATTTGTCCATTTGGAAGACCCATTTGCGACCAAACTTCAATGTCTTGAGATGTTGCTTCAATATATCCACATAATTTTCCTGACTCATGATGCCATCTATTTTGTGAAGTGCACCAGTCCCTCCTGCAGCAAGGCACCCCCACAACATGATGCTGCCACCCTCGTGCTTCACGGTTGGGATGGTGTTCTTCAGCTTGCAAGCATCCCCCTTTTACCTCCAAACATAACAATGGTCATTATGGCCAAACAGTTCTATTTTTGTTTCATCAGACCAGAGAACATTTCTCCAAAAAGTATGATCTTTGTCCCCATGTGCAGTTGCAAACCGTAGCCTGACTTTGGCGGTTTTGGAGCAGTGGATTCTTCCTTGCTGAGTGACCTTTCAGGTTATGTCGATATAGGACTCGTTTTTACTGTGGATATAGATACTTTTGTACCTGTTTCCTCCAGCATCTTCACAAGGTCCTTTGCTCTGGGATTGATTTGCACTTTTCGCACCAATGTACGTTCATCTCTAGGAGACAGAATGCGTCTCCTTCCTGAGCGGTATGACGGCTGCGTGGTCCCATAGTGTTTATACTTGCGTACTATTGTTTGTACAGATGAACGTGGTACCTTCAGGTGTTTGGAAATTGCTCCCAAGGATGAACCAGACTTGTGGAGGTCTACATTTTTTTCTGAGGACTTGGCAGATTTCTTTTGATTTTCCCATGAAGTCAAGCAAGGAAGTACTGAGTTTGAAGGTAGCGCTTGAAATACATCCAAAGGTACACTCCAATTGACTAAAATAATGTCAATTAGCTTTTCAGAAGCTTCTAAAGCTATGACATAATTTTATGGAATTTTCCAAGCTGTGTAAAGGCACAGTCAACTTAGTGTATGTAAACTTCTGACCCACTGAAATTGTGATTACAGTGAAATAGTCTGTCTGTAAATAATTGTTGGAAAAATGACGTGTCATGCACAAAGTAGATGTCCTAACCGACTTGCCAAAACTCTAGTTTATTAACAAGAAATTAGTGAAGTGGTTGAAAAAACAAGTTTGAATGACTCCAACCTAAGTGTATGTAAACTTCCAACTTCAACTGTATATGGTCAGCTGCAGCAAAGAAAGAGATAAAAAAAAGCTCTAAATGGCTCAAAACAGGGCTGCCAGATTTGCTCTTCATTGCTCTAACCAGATGAATATTATCCAAATGCATCAGAATCTCTCATGGCCTCACGTTGAAAACAAATTACTATCTGATTTTCTTTAGAAATGTTATATATATTTTCTTAAACACAGTATTTTTCATGGCCAGTTAGTACATACTAGCAACACGCATAACCACCAAACCAGCCTTGTTCACTGCCTTTAAAAAAAAAGATAAGTGATATGGCTGACTTGCTTAAGCAAATGTGGTTTCTACTGACAATTGAAATGTACAAACTATGGCATAAGGGAACAATGAGCGGATAAGAGGCGTTCTGTAATTTCGATTAAGAAATTAACGAGTGACGAAGGACGTAGTCAATTTAACTTTGTGTGTTATGCACGTGAGTGAGGACCCAAAAGCGGTTTAACAAATACAGAGTCCTTTAATGTCAAAACACAGGGAAGACATAGATCCTCTTCAGATGTATATAATGGCAAAATAGACAACCCGCAGAGAGGGCGACAAATGAATCATAAAGTCCTTTTGATAATTACAGAAGAGTCCCCTTCTTAGCAGCAGAGGCGAATAGCTGGGTGAGCGGCGACAGACTGCTGGTCTCTCTGGGTAGGCGCGGGTCGTAGAGGACAGAGGTACCTGATCACACGTAGCATCAGATGAACAGGTAGATTCCGACAGGACGGGACAAGGGTGAAGCAAACAAGACGATAGTTTGGTTCTGGCATGAGAAACTCAAACGAGAATCTGACAAAGACAGAAGCAGGAACAGAGAGAGAAATAGAGACCTAATCAGAGGGAAAAAGGGAACAGGTGGGAAAAGGGTGAACGAGGTAGTTAGAGAAGATGAGGAACAGCTGGGGGAAGGAGAGGAAGAGAAGGTAACCTAATACAACCAGCAGAGGGAGACGGGGTGAAGAGAAAGAACAGGAACGAGACATAATACGACAATACATGACAATGTGTTCAGCACTTTTGAAATGTACAGCGACAGAATGCTGCACATCAGCTGCTCTTACAGTATTTTCCCTGTACACCAAGTCAGAACCATAGGATAAATAAAGGGTGCATTTAAACAGACAATGAAACCTCTTTCAATATTAGATGATGACATTTCTCTAAAACAGGTTATAGGCTACATGTGCAGCACCACCGAGTCAGAACAGTAACGTTAGGTGAAATTAAGAGGTAAAAATAGACCAAATTATTAGGGTGAGGCACATGGGCTACTAACAGCTTACTACACAACATACACTTAGTATTACTTTCTTAGCTACAGTATACATATCCCCATGGCATATTACATAATTTATGCAGCAGCATACAAGACATTTTTGGACTCACCTTAGCTTGTGTTGTGCTCACTTAAACATGAAGGTGGCGCGGCGGTTTTGTATTCAAACGTTGCCATCAAATCAAATTCTGGTATTTTCTGGATTTATGGTGGGAACTCTGGAAAAAAACACAGCCATTCCATTGAATAGCAGGCTACTGGTTGTTTTGCACTGCTTGCAGTTAGCCACTGATTCCTTCCAAACGACTTATTGTTGAATATGCGATTTCCAACTTTGTTGCGCAATCTTTATGTCCAATGGCCGATGAGCACCGATACATTTTATCTATAATTTATCTTCATTATTTCTCTTCATATGACAAGGATTAAAAGGATTTGCCAGTAAATTGTCAACTTGATTCATAATGATGACTGCTAGCTGAGACTTTGAAAGTAAGATGTTGACATGATCAGTCCAACCAAAGCTACTGTACATATAACATGATTTGATGTCATTTTATCTGTGGCCAAAGACCTTGAGCCTTCTTGGAAGGGCACTTGTAATATAACTCTAAGGCAGGAAGGACCCAAAGGGCTGAAATTTTGGATGTCTACCCTTACTAAAGACATACACTTTGCGATGATGTAGTGTCCCCATGAGTGACAGAACACTGAGCCAATCACAGCGCAATCCTCCTATATATTTTTTGCTGGCTCCCCCACCACCACAGAAAGCACTGAGCTAGGCTGAAACGCCTGCATTTTGGAGCTGCCTTACTCAAGAAATCAAAAAAGAGACCATGTGTGTCTGCGGCATTTTTAACTCAATGATATATATATATTTTTTTGACATTGTTTGCAAACTGATGTGACACGTATTAATGCCAAAATAACATGCAAAACAGGCAAGCCTTTTAGACTGATAGCCTCTAATTTCAAATGTTCACATACTTCCACAATTTTGGCACACTGGGTTTATTTCCCTGCGCCCAGTCCTTCAAGTAGAAACACAACATGTAGGATCATCAGGAACACGCAAAAATTATTTTGTTAAAAGTAGCCTACTCGGAGGCAGGAGTGATCTTTAACCAACTCCAAGGCAAATGGATCACTGAAAGATGACAGCAGAGTTCCAGTGTGTCATTAAGGGGAGGTGAGGTGCTTTGCTACTTCTGTCTACTGTACACATCAGATTCACTCGCAGAGCCGATCGCATATGTGATACGAAGTGGCATAAATGAAATGTAGAACCTCCTATTTGTCCTTATTAGCTGAAAAGGGACAGTATTGTCTGCTCATAATGCCACGCTTAGCTTTGTTGATTTATTAGCTAAGGAAAAAACTCGATAGTGGTTCATCATCATGTCAAACAAAGATTAGTCTAGTGACGAAGGCTATAAATTATTTTCGGAAAAGTACTATTTATTTATAACAATATCAAGCTTTCCTCGTTATTTATTTTGATTTGTCCTAAAATCATATGAAACAATTATGTCCGGACCTTATCAATTGTGCTGCCTTCAAAGAATGGAGCTAGATTTGACAATAGCTTTCCATTGCATGATTGTGAATATGCAGCTCATAAAAAAATTCAACCATCAATTGGTCTATTCTTATCACCAGGCAGACACTTGATGAATGTGAGTAGCCTAGCAGTCATAGGCTATAGCCATTCAAGACATGGAGGAAAAGCACAGACTGTTACCGCCAAATAAAGGACTCCCGGCACTCCCACGCGCTCCCTCTCCCTCTGCTTGTTCATTGGTTCACTCAGCATCATCAGCAGCAAGGAAGATGAACAGCGCCAGACGATGCATCGCCTTGGGAGAGAAGAGGAGACAAGACAGCATCCTTAATGTGTCCATACGGGGATTTTATCAGCCATGCAGCAACAATTCGATACACTGATTGTCGGATTGGATAGAACTGTTGTCTATGATTTCTAGGGTTCTTGAACACTTGTTTTTCACCCGCTGATTTATCAAAGCGCGAGTCTGTTGTTCAGCCAATTATGTAGAGGAAGCGTTGAATAAAAAATGGGGGATCTCCCTGCATTGACTGTGTTTTATCCTTCGTTTTACACTCATGGTGAGGAATGCCTGGTGGTCTAGATTGTCATCGCTCGGATCAAGCGCGCCTCGTGAGCCGCCAGTGCCGCATCATCATGCATCACTACAACCACCCGACTGGGCCATTGACACGACGCCTCTGAGTGTGCCGCTCTCCCCCGGCTTGTGACATGACAGCCCGGGGACGAAAGAACAGCATCAACCGGCACAGACCTGCAAGAGGACGTATGGATTTGAATCATTTTGAGGGGCTGGAGCCCACGGAAGCCCGGACTGGAAGAGAGGGCAGTGCCACGCAGACACCGATAGGCTACACTTGCGATGCGAGGCGTAGAGAGGATCCAATACCACCAACTGATGTTATTTAATTAATCTGCGCCCCTATCCTAAGATCTGACCACCTATCTGTTTTATCTTTGTGCATAAATGTAAATGGTACTGATTGCCTTTTTGGATGCATGCAATGCATTGACTAATGTGACATATTAATCATATTGTTTGTAGGTCGATAGGACGTGACAGTGTTATCATCCTGTCTGGTCCAACTGACTAGAACCCTAATCTCATCATGGGCTGCATTCAGAGCATCGCCTGTAAATCGCGCATCAAACGCGAAAACATAGTGGTCTATGACGTTTCCGCCACTATCGATCACTCCCCGACAATTATTGAGGAGAACTCTCCTATAGTGTTGCGCTACAAGACGGCCTATTTCAAGGCCTCTGCACGGATAGTGATGCCCCCTATTCCCCGTAATGAGACTTGGGTGGTGGGTTGGATCCAGGCATGCACACAGATGGAATTCTACAACACCTACAATGACATTGGCATGTGAGTTGAGTTCTCCTCCAGGCTGCTGATTGAAGCTCCCCAGCTGCTCCCACCTCCCTCTGCTGCTCTGTCCCAAACTGTCACTTCTCTGGTGCTGTAGGAAGTGTGTGTGTTTTGTGTGCCATCAAAATTGAAATGAATGCAACGCAACACTTGATATGTGGATATGTGTGAGTGTATGTGTAGCAGAGCATTTGTGCAAACAGAAGGTTAACCATGCACTCAACCTCCTTCATTCAAACCCCCACCAATTGATTCTGTTCCAATTGATTCTGTTCCAATTGATTCTGTTCCTGTGACTTCACCATCAAAATAGAGATGACAGAGGAGCTACACAACTGCTCCTAGACATACATTGTGTTCACAGAAACAAGGGGGAGAGAGAGAGAGATGCACTGACACACTCCCACGCTCCCTTCTCTCCAGGAGACAGAATCACACACCCACTGACGAGTAACACATACAGCCTCCTCCAGCACTGCCTGGGGGTGTTTTTCTCTGGAGGAGGCATATGTGAGGAGGTGTTTAATCCTGACTGGGGATGGGGGGTCTAGGGGTGCAGCAGAAAAACATGACAAATGGAGCTGATCTGAAGGGGAGAACGTGGCATCAGATCACACCAGCCGACACCCTCTCATTGGCCGGAAAACACAAGATATTATTCCACTGACTCACTGAACCATCTATCTATCATACATAGTCTACAGTATGGAGCCCTGAGGTGAAATACATTTATCAAACATCTTCTATGTATTTGTATGTCTTACTCTGTTCTTTTTGAGAATGTCTAACACAGAGGCTCCCAAATGTAATGTGCTGCGTGAGACAGCTAAAGCCCTTTGAATCTCCTTGTGAACCTACAGTTCAACACAGTGCTAATCCATGACCCACTAAGAACAGGTTCCAACCCATCATCTATTCAACTGTAGTTTGACCTCTGACTTGTTGTCCTCCTGCAGGTCTAGCTGGGAGCTACCAGAGCTGCGTGAAGGTCTTGTGAGGGCCATCAGTGACTCAGACGGGGTGAGCTACCCCTGGTACGGCAACACCACCGAGACGGTCACCCTGGCGGGGCCCACCTCCGAGCCCTTGCGCTTCACCGTCAGCATGAACGATAACTTCTACCCCAGTGTGACCTGGGCCGTGCCCATCAGCGACAGTAACCTGCCCCTGCTCACCCGCATCAAGAGGGACCAGAGCTTCACCACCTGGCTGGTGGCCCTCAACACGGCCACGCGGGAGAAGATCCTGCTGCAGACAGTCAAGTGGCGCATGAGGGTGGACATCCTGGTGGACCCCTCCATGCCCCTGGGCTCCAGAGCCACCCTGACGGGCCGGACGCACCAGGACCAGCCCCGCGTCCTAACCCACATGGAGCCCATCCCCCCCAACGCCCTGGGGAGGCCCAACGCCAACGACGCCCAGGTGCTGATGTGGAGGCCCAGGAAGGGCCCACCCCTAGTGGTCATCCCTCCTAAGTAGCAGAGAGAGGGAAGGGAGGTGTAACTAGGGCCCAGACATCCTGCCATTATGAGATCAATATGGACAGAAACTTGGAGGACAGCCGCCTTAAATCCCAACCACTGCCTTTGAGTAGAGAGAGAGGACTGCTGCCTGGACCAAAGCCTAAATACAGACCAGACCCACAGAGGGACCTCTGCCTTAATAACATCCTCTGTCCTAGAGAAGCAGAGAGGACTAGTCCTTTGTGAGTGTTCCAGGCCCAGCAGGGCTCAGAGTAGGCTACACTCTAGGGGAGCAGCCTGTAGCCTACTGCACACCATGCTGCCTCACCGAGATGAGAGCAGCTATCTTTAATTACAGACTGTTCTGGCTCTATGACAGTGATGTAGAGGGTTGTGTCTCAAATGGAACCCCATTACCCTTTGGCTCTGGTTAAAGGTAATGCACTATGTGGAGAATAGGTGGCCATTTGAGACTAACCCGAGGTGTGAGAGGCCCAGCAGTACATGTATGTGGCTTTATGGGTATAATACAGGTGAGATTGGGGAGTATAATGTATTTTATATGTAAGAACAAAGATTGTAGTACATTTAAATGCAGCCTTCATGCTCAGTACAGTTACAGACAAGGATGAATGTGTTACTGGTAGAAGGGGAAGACAGGCTCTCTATAGCCACCTACAGAATGGCCAATGAGAACAGCAGTGTGGGCCAGGTCAGGTATGATGTACAGAGGAGACAGTCTGAAAATGTAACAAAATGAACTCCCCATGCTGCTCATTACTGAGGTGCAAACCATACTAGCCTTTACACTGATACACACATCCCCTCTGCGACTACACACGCATGCACACACACACACCCTCTGTGACTACACACACACACACACCCTCTGTGACTACACCCAAGCCATAATTCTATGAGGGACAAGTGGGTTGAATAGGATATTACAAATCAACTGTTTATATTGAAGGTCATATCACATACTGTGTATGGTGACAAACGTCCATTGAGAGCCAGTCATTCACAGTAACAGATGTCCGAGTCATTCTGTTCTCAGGCACTGGAGGATGTACAGAACTGTACATTCAATCACATGTACAGTGGGACAACATAGACAGGTATTCCAAAGGGTTTCATTATGGATGGGTGGGAGATTTAGCATGCAAGCATTGTTTTTAATTCAATAAAATGAAGGTAAAACATGTTTGCGTGTTATAAGAACGTCTTTGAATTAATCTGCAAGTGTAATAGTTGTTCCCCTCAGTCCCACATTGCCAGTGTACACACAGCTGCTGCGTATTCATGTTTCGGTGTTGACAGAGGGTCAGTGGAATCAGTTCATCCTCTATAGGTCTCATGCACAATATGCACTCAGAAGATGTATTACTGTCAGATATAATAGGGAGAGCATGAGTGTGACTGTGTTTGCATCTCTTGGATCAGAGCACTTGTAGAGTTTCTAAATGACACACTCATCTTTGATGTAGGACACATTTTCTTTATGGACGTGCGTTCCTCATGATTGGTAAATACAGTAACAAAGTCATTCTTACCCGCTTCCCCAAATAACAAATCAAGTGACAAGGAGAGGAAAAGTACAAGGGTCGTTTCACCAATTGGGTGCCTTTTGAGTAGTGTAACTTGGGAAAAAAAGTGTTTGATTTCACATAATTTAACACTGTCAAAGACCACATGTTCAACTTCATAAAAACAATTTTTCCCATCTCAAAAAGATACTATAGTAAAGGCCAATTAAAGTAACAGGGTTGACGATTTAATCTCAAAAACAGCCATAAATCCCCTTGTGACAGAAAATGGCCAAAAAGAGTAGAACCAGATTTTTTTACACTATATGGTTTGACAATTAGATGTTCAGTGTTTCTTTATATTTTAAATGCGAATGAAGTTCAGGTAACAGGGTTGACCTTAAAATTTGGGAAAAATGTAAATTAATAACTAATCACATTAAATAAATAATCATCTTTAGAAATACAGTATATACACAAAAGGGCACTTCAATTAATATAAGACTTTTAAAAATGTAATATTGGTGCACCATGTTTACTTAAAATATCAAAGGGGCGCAAAAGGCACACAGTTTGTGGAACGACCCACAAACAGTCTCTACAGCAGTGAGACAGCAACATAGTTCATCAGTATGTCATCAGTAAGTCTGTGGAGTCCAATACATCTGGACTATTGTCACAAGTCATGTGTGAACATTATGGTGTCTTTGTTTACCATCATCTTCATGATTTAGCTGATGACAGTAACATTAAGACAGGGGAACCACCCCAACTAGTTTTGGCCCAGTGCGGTAAGCTGGCTGACCAGTACACTGCTCAGCTTGGTCATGACTCATGGGTCTATTTCTCATGGGTGTATTTCTCTGTAGTGGTAACCATGGTGAGGAACAGCCTTGTCTGGCTACTTCCTGGTCACATTTCATAGTTGATGCACTTCATGGTGTCAGAGGCCCATCTCAATGCCACTAGTCTAGTGTCCTTCACTCCACTTCTCTCTTCCTCTCCACTTTCTTCTTCTCATATCTTCTTTTACCTGATCTCTCTTTCGGACCTCCTTTTCCCCCCTCTGCGATGTCCCCTAGGCACGACTGGGGTTGGGGGAGGGCTTGCCCTCGTAGCCATACAGGAAGGTGGCCGTGATGACCAGCACTGCACCCATGAAGAACACACTGGAGAGGACAAAAGACAAGACACAGCATTACACATGTCAGAGACAAACAACATTTAATTAGGTAATTAAAATAACCCATCTCAAGAGAGAATGTGTGTGTTGCGTGAGAACCTAGTTGGGTCGAAGTCCTGCAGCCAGAAGTAGGAGATGAGTGTTGACAGAATGATGGAGAGAGACGTAGCGAAACCCTTCAGGATGTTGTCTGCATACTTGATGACAGCTGCTATAACCAGCCCTCCTAGTGCCTAGAGAAACACACACCAGATATGGACTGGATGAGCAGTGGGCAAAGGGACACTAATACTACAAAGCTCACACAATTGGAACTAGATCAAGCAATAGCACCTTAGTCAAGAGGCATGGTAATATTCATTCAACATGATTAAAAGTGCAAGAATTTTCCATTAAAACTGTACAGTCGTGGCCAAAAATGTTGAGAATGACAAATATTAATTTCATGTCTGCTGCCTCAGTTTGTATGATGGCAATTTGCATATACTCCGAATGTTATGAAGAGTGATCAGATGAATTGCAATTAATTGCAAAGTCCCTCTTTGCCATGCAAATGAACTGAATCCCCCCAAAATATTTCCACTGCAATTCAGCCCTGCCACAAAAGGACCAGCTGACATCATGTCAGTGATTCTCTCGTTAACACAGGTGTGAGTGTTGACGAGGACAAGGCTGGAGATCACTCTGTCATGCTGATTAAGTTTGAATAACAGACTGGAAGCTTCAAAAGGAGTGTGGTGCTTGGAATCATTGTTCTTCCTCTGTCAACCATGGTTACCTGCAAGGAAACACGTACCGTCATCATTGCTATGCACAAAAAGGGCTTCACAGGCAATGATATTGCTGCCAGTAAGACTGCACATAAATAAACAATTTATCGTATCATAAAGAACTTCAAGGAGAGAGGTTCAATTGTTGTGAAGGATTCAGGGCGCCCAAGAAAGTCCAGCAAGCGCTAGGACCGTTGATTCAGCTACGGGATCGAGGCACCACCAGTAGAGAGCTTGCTCAGGAATGGTAGCAGGCAGGTGTGAGTGCATCTGCACGCACAGCGAGTAGAGGTCGACCGATTAATCGGAATGGCTGATTAATTAGGGCCGATTTCAAGTTTTCATAACAATCTGAAATCTGTATTTTTGGACACCGATTGTGGATGATTTTTCAAACATTTTTATACCTTTATTTAACTGGACAAGTCAGTTAAGAACACATTCTTATTTTCAATGACTGCCTAGAAACGGTGGGTTAACTGCCTTGTTCAGGGGCAGAACAGATTTTTACCTCGTCAGCTCGGGGATTCGATCTTGCAACCTTCCGGTTACTAGTCCAACGCTCTAACCACCTGCCTTACATTGCACTCCACGTGGCAGGCTGACTACCTGTTACGCGAGTGCAGCAAGAAGCCAAGGTAAATTGCTAGCTGGCATTAAACTTATCTTAAGAAAAAACAAATCAACCTTAACATAATCACTAGTTAACTACACATGGTTGATGATATTACTATTAATCTAGCGTGTCCTGCGTTGCATATAATCGATGCGGTGCCTGTTGATTTCTTATCGAATCACAGCCTACTTCTCCAAACGGGTGATGATTTAACAAGCGCATTGGCGAAAAAAGCACTGTCGTTGCACCAATGTACCTAACCATAAACATCAATGCCTTTCTTTAAAATCAATACACTAGTATATATTTTTAAACCTGCATATTTAGTTAATATTGCCTGTTAACATGACTTTCTTTTAACTAGGGAAATTGTCACTTCTCTTGCGTTCCGTGCAAGCAGTCAGGGTATATGCAGCAGTTTGGGCCGCATGGCTCATTGTGAACTGTGTGAAGACCATTTATTCCTAACAAAGCCTGTAATTAATTTGCCAGAATTGTACATAATTATGACATAACATTGAAGGTTGTACAATGTAACAGCAATAATTAGACTTAAGGATGCCACCCGTTTGATAAAATATGTAACAGTTCCATATTTCACTGAAAGAATAAACGTTTTTCTTTTTCGAAATGATAGTTTCCGGATTTGACCATATTAATGACCTAAGGCTCGTATTTCTGTGTGTTATGTTATAATAAAGTTTATGATTTGATATTTCATAGAGCAGTCTGACTGAGCGGTGTTAGGCAGAAGCAGGCTCGTAAGCATCCATTCAAACAGCACTTGCGTGCGTTTGCCAGCAGCTCTTCGTTATGCTTCAAGCATTGAGCTGTTTATGACTTCAAGCCTATCAACTCCCGAGATTAGGCTGGTGTAACCGATGTAAAATGGCTAGCTAGTTAGCGGGGTACGCACTAATAGCGTTTCAATCGGTGAAAGCGCTCACTCAGACCTTGAAGTAGTTGTTCCCCTTGCTCTGCAAGGGGTTAGGGTTTCGATGTGTTCCTGGTTCGAGCCCAGGTAGGGGCGAGGAGAGGGACGGAAGCTATACTGTTACACTGGCAATACTAAAGTGCCTAGAAGAACATCCGATAGTCAAAGGTTAATTAAATATAAATGGTATAGAGAGAAATAGTCCTATAATTCCTATAATAACTACACCCTAAAACTTCTTACCTGGGAATATTGAAGACTCATGTTAAAAGGAACCACCAGCTTTCATATGTTCTGAGCAAGGAACTTTTTTACATGGCACATATTGCACTTTTACTTTCTTCTCCAACACTGTTTTTGCATTATTTAACCAAATTGAACATGTTTCATTATTTATTTGAGGCTAATTTTATTTTATTGATGTATTATATTAAGTTAAAATAAAAGTGTTCATTCAGTATTGTTGTAATTGTCATTATTACAAATAAATAAATAGTATTTTTTAAATCGATATTGGTGTTGAAAAATCATACTCGGTCGACCTCTAACAGTGAGGCGAAGACTTTTGGAGGATGGCCTGATGTCAAGAAGGGCAGCAAAGAAGCCATTTCTCTCCAGGAAAAACATCAGGGACATACTGATATTCTGCAAAAGGCACAGGGATTGGACTGCTGAGGACTGGGGTAAAGTCACTTTCTCTGATGAATCCTCTCTCTGATTGTTAGGGACATCAGGAAATAAGCTTGTCCGGAGAAGACAAGGTGAGCGCTACCATCAGTCCTGTGTCATGCCAACAGTAAAGCATCCTGAGACCATTCATGTGTGGGGTTGCTTCTCAGCCAAGGGAGTGGGCTCACTCACAATTTGGCCAAATAACACAGCCATGAATAAAGAATGGTACCAACACATCCTCCGAGAGCAACTCCTCCCAACCATCCAGGAACAGTTTGGTGACGAACAATGCCATTTCCAGCATGATGGAGCACCTTGCCATAAGGCAAAAGTGATAACTAGGTGGCTCGGGGAACAAAACATCGATATTTTGGGTCCATGGCCAGGAAACTCCCCAGACCTTAATACCATTGAGAACTTGTGTTCAATCCTCAAGAGGCGAGTGGACAAACAAAAACCCACAAATTCTGAAAAACTCAGAGCATTTATTATGCAAGAATGGGCTGCCATCAGTCAGGACAGCATGCCAGGGCGGATTGCAGAGGTCTTAAAAGAAGGGTCAACACTGCAAATATTCACTCTTTGCATCAACTTCATGTAATTGTCAATAAAAGCTTTTGAGACTTATGAAATGTTTGTAATTATACTTCAGTATTCCATAGTAACATCTGACAAAAATATCTGAAGACACTGAAGCAGCTAACTTTGTGGAAATTAATATTTGTGTCATTCTCAAAACTTTTGGCCACGACTGGTTCTGACTTTTAAACTTGAAATGTCCTTATTCCATGTTACTGAGGGAGAAAGGGAAACGCAGAATGTTTACATTCTGTCAGAACATGTTATTGATCAGGTATACTATGGAGAAAAGGGCCAGTCTGGTACAAGTCAACAGGACAGCCGTGAGTTGGAGAGGAGTGAGGAATTTGGGCCAAGGTCAGGTCAAGCCAGATGAAGTGAGAAAGAACAGGCATCACTAAAGTCCTGTCTAGCAACAGAGATGTATTGGCTGTCAAGGTGTGAGATGCCTCAGCATAGAAGGACGGTTTAAATACCAGTGCTTGTGTAAATATGTCTTTGTCTTATGCAGCGGTGTGACCCAGTGGGTGAATAAACTTGGTTTGATCTTTACTAGTTGTCTGTGAGTTTTACTCTGTTTGTTTAGAATCTAACAACACCATTTCTCCACATTTGTAGCTTGTGAACTAACAATACACACTGACTACATTTGACCTGCAGCTCACAGGTGAAGTAAAAACAAATAATAGTGAGATGTACCTGCAGAGCCACCACTATCCAGGTGACTGTGTTGTATCCCTGGAACATCCCAGACTCTTGGACCCTCTCCCCATCATACGCAAACATCCCCATCAGACCAAACACCAGGCCAAACATTCCTACACACAGACAAACAGGTCAGATGATGTGAGTTTGAACTGAATATGAATGATAGGAAAATGGATTTAACGTAACCCTGCCAGCTTTCACCAAAAACAATAACCTGCAGTGATTGACTGAAAAAAACTATATGTCTACATCCATAGACATTCATGTTAAAACACTCGTCTCATCCAATGTGTATGAGGATGAATGCAGCATTTTCTCGATGCAGAAACTCTATACAGAAAACTAGCACAAGTTCACACCAGGAAATTAATCACAGGAGAATTAACACGCTTCACATGTTCGGCTATAAAAATAAAAAAACTCAGCAGGAAGACTCATTTGACACAGAGAAAATGTAGGGTTTCAGTGAGGAGGAAGGAACACTAAGAACTCACTTCAAAGACACAGTACTAGAGCTCTGTCATAAATAATATTTATTTGATAATAACAGAGTAATTCTGGGACGGAAAACTGGAACAAGTGCCCTTACAACCCTAGTATAGTAGAACCGTTTCATACTGACCCAGTTGGATGTTGCGGACCCAGACACTCTGTTTTGTCTCTTTCAGGATCTTCTCAAAGTAAACGCCAGCAAAGCCACTGGAGAAGCAGGCCACCAGCACCGCCGCCACGCCAACAAACTGGGACCCCGCAGACAGCTGCTCCTTCTCAGGGGCCCCAGGGGACTCAGAGGGCCACTAGACATTGGACACACACAAACATACTGGAGTGTGTAAAATGCAGGTTTGAAAAAAAAATGGTAGATTGTAAAGGAGTTAAGAGTAGAGTTTACCTGCACCAGTGCAACCCCAGCCATGAGGATGAGCAGGGAGAGCCACTGGTACACACCCAGTCTCCGGCCCAGCATGGACACTGAGAAGAGAGCTGTGGTAAGGATCTTCAGCTGGTAGGTCACCTGGTGGAGACAGACAACGGGAAAACAGGGGACACCATTTTGACACCATAAAAAAATATACTACTCCAGACACTAATACAGTGCCTTCAGAAAGTATTCACACCCCTCGACCTTTTCCACATTGTGTTGTGTTACAGCCTGAATGTACTATTTGTCACTGGCCTACACACAATACCCCATAATGTCAAACAGGAATGTTTTTTTGAAATTGTAACAAATTAATTAAAAATTCAAAGCTGAAAGGAGTCAATAAGTATTCAAACACACTTGTTATGGAGAAGCCTAAAATTAGTTCAGGGAGTAAAGATTTGCTTAACAAGTCACATAAGAAGTTGGATGGACTCTGTGTGCAATAGTGTTTAACATGATTTTGAATGACTTGTTTCCCCACACATAGACAATTATCTGTAAGGTTTCAAACACAGATGCAACCAAAAAGACCAGGTAGGTTTTCCAATACCTCGCAATGAAGGGCACCTATTGGTAGACTGGTAAAAAATAAAATAAAAAGCATACATTTCACCAGGAGGCCAATGATGACTTTAAAACAGTTAGAGTTTAATGGCAGTGATAGGAGAAAACTGAGGATGGATCGACAACCTTGCAGTTATTCCACAATTCTAATCTAAATGACAGTGAAAATAAGAAACTCTATACAGAATAAAAATATTCCAAAACATGCTCCCTGTTTTCAATAAGGCATTAAATTAAAACTGCAAAAAATGTGGCAAAGAAATTCACTTTATGTCCTGAAGACAAAGTGGTATATTTGGGGCAAACCCAACTCTTTATTTTATCAAGTATGATGATGGCTTCATCGTGTTACAACCTGGTCTCAGAAGATTTCGTATTATTCTGTACACGTAAATCCGAGATACTCCATTTAGTATGATACATGTATGGTATGTATTCATTTTTGGATGTCCAGCATCCATTTTGTATGATATGTTACAAATTCCAATTTGTAGTGGCTAATGTTTGCTAGTATTATGTATTGTATTATGTTAAAGGATTAAGGTTAGGGGAAGGGTTAGCGAACATGCTAAGTAGTTGTAAACAATGTTCCCTCTAAAGCAGCACGCAGTAGCCCCGAGTCTGCGGCGCAGAAGAAATATCAGCCCACAGAGAGAAGCACGAGACTGAACTTCACTCAACTTTCTAGAGCAGTGGTCACCAACTGGTCGATCACGATCCAGTGGTTGATCTCCAAAGCATTCCTAGTCAATCACCAAACATTTCTGTAAAAAACCCAATGATAAAAAGCCTTGTGTTCCTACATCTTTTTATTTTCAATGACGGCCTGGGAACAGTGGGTTAACTGCCTGTTCAGGGGCAGAACGACAGATTTGTACCTTGTCAGCTCGGGGGTTTGAACTCGCAACCTTCCGGTTACTAGTCCAACGCTCTAACCACTAGGCTACGCTGCCGCCCCGAACCTCAAACTTCGAAATATATATTTTTTTAAATGGCCCAAACAACAATGCATTGGTAGGGCAATCAAGCAAAGCCAATATGCAGTGATCGTGTATTGGGCCTATAGCTTACTACAACAACCTAATTGTTACAGTACTGTTTGTAATTGGTTAATATTGCATAGGCTAGATCTCGGCTTGCATTTTGACTCAAAAAGTGATCTTGACTCAGAAAACGTTGGTAGCACTTTTCTGAGCGTTTTCCCTGTTAACACTATCAATTAGACTAGTTAACTGTAAGGTTGCGAGATTGGATCCCCTGAGCTGACAAGGTGAAAATCTGCAGCAATTGTCATCGAATAAATGCAATATTAGCCACTTTTAAACGCAACACACCAAAACAAAACTAACAATGCACGAGATTGTTGTAGGCATAATGCATGGGAGTAGGATTCCATATGCATTGACTTATTCTACACAGACCAGTGCAGCATAAACATGTTTTTATATTTTATTTTACCTTTATTTAAGCAGGCAAGTCAGTTAAGAACACATTCTTATTTTCAATGACGGCCTGGGAACAGTGGGTTAACTGCCTGTTCAGGGGCAGAACGACAGATTTGTACCGTGTCAGCTCGGGGGTTTGAACTCGCAACCTTCCAGTTACTAGTCCAACACTCTAACCACTAGGCTACGCTGCCGCCCCCAATCAGCGCTGCAGTAGCCATATATGCAAATAGACCATTGTTTATATGGATCTGTGCCATTTACTTTGAACTGTACTGTGTTTACAGTACAGCAGTCGTGAGTAGATGCTGCCTGTTTTGAGATCAGCATGTAGCCATGTGAGCACAGTCTATTAATATATTTAGCAAGTTAGTGAGTTATCAGCCCAGTTACAGATCATGTGTAGTTAGCAATAGGGGAGTGATTGCTTCCTACAAGAGCACAAAATATGTACATTTCTAGACATCTTTGAAAAGCGAGTCAGGTAAAGAGCTATTTTTTTGCCTTAAAGGGGCAGTGTTGTATTTTGAGACAGCCTTGAATAAGCTAAGGAGCCAATAGGCAGTGGGTAGCAAAATGTGTCTGATTGTCTGTAATAATGCGTTTTACTTTGTAAAGTGGTTTCTTACACCAAATAAAAAATATTCAGCCACCTCCTTGTCTGAAGGTCAAGTGGATAAACAGGTTAATGTCAAGTAGAGGTCGACCGATTAAATCGGAATGGCCGATTAATTAGAGCCGATTTAAAGTTTTCATAACAATCTGAAATCTGTGTTTTTGGACACCGATTTTGCCGCTTTATTTAATCTTTATTTAACTAGGCAAGTCAGTTAAGAATGCACTCTTATTTTCAATGACGGCCTAGAAACGGTGGGTTAACTGCCTTGTTCAGGCGCAGAATGACAGATTTTCACCTTGTCAGCTCGTGGGATCCAATCTTGCAACCTTACAGTTAACTAGTCCAACGCAATAACGACCTGCCTCTTGTTGCACTCCACAAGGAGACTGCCTGTTACGCGAATGCAGTAAGACAAGGTAAGTTTCTAGCTAGCATTAAACTTATCTTATAAAAAGCAATCAATCATAATCACTAGTTAACTACACATGGTTGATGATATTACTAGATATTATCTAGCGTGTCCTGCGTTGCATATAATCTGACTGAGCATACAAGCATCTAAGTATCTGACTGAGCGGCAGTAGGCAGAAGCAGGCGCGTAAACATTAATTCAAACAGCACTTTTGTGCGTTTTGCATTGTGCTGTTCATGACTTCAAGCATATCAACTCCCGAGATGAGGCTAGTGTAATCGAAGTGAAATGGCTGGCTAGTTAGCGAGCGCTAATAGCGTTTCAAACGTCACTCGCTCGCTCTTTGCCTTGGAGTGGTTGTTTCCCCTTGCTCTGCATGGGTAACGCTGCTTCGAGGGTGGCTGTTGTCGTTGTGTTCCTGGTTCGAGCCCAGGGAGGAGCGAGGAGAGGGACGGAAGCTATACTGTTACACTGGCAATACCAAAGTGCCTATAAGAACATCCAATAGTCAAAGGTTAATGAAATACAAACGGTAGAGAGAAATATTCCTATAATAACTACAACCTAAAACGTCTGGGAATATTGAACTCATGTTAAAAGGATCCACCAGCTTTCATATGTTCTCATGTTGTGAGCAAGGAACTTAAACGTTAGCTTCTTTACCTGGCAAATATTGCACTTTTACTTTCTTCTCCAACACTTTGTTTTTGCATTATTTAAACCCAATTGAACATGTTTCATTATTTATTTGACGCTAAATTGATTTTATTGATGTATTATATTAAGTTAAAATACGTGCTCATTCAGTTGTTGTAATTGTCATTATTACAAATAAAAATTTTAAAAATTGGCAGATTAATCGGTATAGGCTTTTTTGGTCCTCCAATAATCGGTATCGGCGTTGAAAAATCATAATCATGTTTCTTTCAAATGTCTCATGGAATGTAGGCCTACATTGAACACCACACATTGGCTGCTACTGTAGGCTGAATGATAGGACAGCTATTTCTATGTTAAAATGTTATGAGATGCATTTTTACCATTGCTTTTTATGGTAGGCCAACATTATGATCAAATAGCCACAATAGCATTCTTGGCCACTGTTAAATCTAACTTAAAAGCAGGTACAACCTCTATGCGCTGGAAGTTGCACAGAATTTTCACAACGTTTAAGTTTGCACTCAGCAGACCTGAAATGTACTCAGTGAGGATTTTTTTTGGAGGGAATTCAAGCAAAGGGCAATCGAAGCTGTAGATAAAAATTAGTAAGTAGTTAAAAAGTTTCTAATTAGCTAAATTGCTAAAGTTGTCCGTGACTTAAACACAAAACCTTTAGTTTGCTAAATGTTCAAGTCCATTCGTTTTTGCTTTAAGTTAGTGTCTGTCTTATGTAACAATACCAAATGTAACATATCATACTAATTTGACTGTTCTGGATTTACAATTTCTATGTTATGTGTAGTCTATGAGACCAGGCTGCATTTTATGGTTATGCTTGTACTTGGCAAGGATTAGAGAGTTATTTTCAGATAAAAAGAAGTGGGATAGAGCTAAGTACAGGCAAAATACTAGAGGAAAACCTGGTTCAGTCTGTTTTCCAACAGACAATGTGATACAAATTCACCTTTCATCAGGACAAAAACCTAAAACACAAGAACAAATATACACTGGAGTAGCTTACCAAGACGACATTGAATGTTCCTGAGTGGCCTAGTTACAGTTGACTTAAATCGTCTTGAGAATCTATGGCAAGACTTGAAAATGACTGTCTAGTAATGATGAACAACCAACTTGACAGACCTTGAATAATATTGTACAATCCAGGAGCTCTTCGAGTCTTACCCAGAAAGAGTCACAGCTATAATCATTGCCAAAGGTGATTCTAACATGTATTGACTCACGGGTGTGAATACTTATGT
Organism: Oncorhynchus keta; assembly: GCF_023373465.1. Taxonomy (NCBI): domain Eukaryota; kingdom Metazoa; phylum Chordata; class Actinopteri; order Salmoniformes; family Salmonidae; genus Oncorhynchus; species Oncorhynchus keta. The sequence continues at coordinate 62,387,076 of NC_068421.1, read as the reverse complement.
AAATGAGGTATTTGTGCATTTAATTTTCAATACATTTGCAAAAATGTCTAAAACAGGTTTTCACTTTGTCATTATGGGGCATTGTGTGTAGAGATGGTGAGAAAAAAAACTCTCCATAACAGGTTGTTCTACCTGGTAGGTGGCAGCATCTAGGTTAGACAGAGCCACGTAGAGCAGGTTGTTCTGTAGGGTGTAGATCCCAGAAGGAATGGCCAGCTTCAGGGTCTCTATAGGTTTGTGGGCTATCTCCTGCCTCAGAATACTGCTCAGAGCCCGAACACTGTAGCCTGTGCCATACAGGAGAGAGGTGTAAATAGAGGGAAACTTAGATACCGAGCTATAACTTGCATAACCCTTCCATGAGTCTTCCTCTAGGCCTAAATTTATACATAAACACAAAGTATTATTTTCCTATACTGCAGATGGGAAGTAGGCAGCTCTATCCAGACCACTCACTGTGCTCCTTGAAGACGAGCAGCAAACAGGTAATGATCTTCATGAACTCAGCCACCACCACAGCCGAGGAGGCCAGGTAGCGGTGACCGTCCCCCTGCAGGGTGCGGGAGTAGCGCATGGTCAGCACCAGAGAGGTGGTCTGGAACACCAGCACCCCCAGAGACAGGTACTTCAGCCTGGAGGATGCCATGTTGGGGACAGTCAGTCTGGAGTCAGTCTGCAGGGAGAGGGGACAGTCTTAAAACATTCAAAGGAAGGACCGATGGGCCAAATGGCTGCAACTCTTTTGCTCCTGTGGTCTGGCACTGGAGTAAGCTTCAGTGGCTGTGAAGAAACATTTGCTCACACTGACACTGTAGCCCGGCAGCCAAGCTGGCCTCCTACTGCTGGCTAACTAACAACAACACACAATCCTCTCTTTGTCCACAAGATCAAGGGCACCAGCAAATGCCATACTGACAGTTTCCATGATCATCAAAAACGAACTACCTTTCATTTGTAGTGTGAGAGGTGCGTTTGGACCTTCTCATGATTGGAGAATCCCTTTCAATGAGGATTAGACAAAACAAGTCAGGCTACATTGAACAAATGACAGAAAGCTAACCATTCAATGATCAACTTAATACTTCAACTTTTAATTCAGTTTGATTACAGTCAAAGCAAGTGACACATTCCAAGAAAGTTGGCTAGCTAGCGCAGGTGTCTAATCATTCATCAACAAGGAAGCAGGCAAGACTAGCTCGAGACACTGACCCAATCTCATACAGTTTGATAGTGCAAGACTAGCAGACCTACCTGGTAGCACTGGAAAGCTAGCTAGGTAATACAAAAGCTGTTGAATTTGAGCTGTAATTCTTCAAGCGAGAGCTGTAGCGCTCGCTAATGAGCTCATCTGTCTGTTAGTAGCTAGCCAGGTAACTTATCCACAGTTCAAGTCCTCGCGTCCATTGACCCAGGCTGGCTAACAGCAACGTGATTCTACCATTGCCCCTTCATACCGAAGTTGTTGTCCATTATACCGTAATTGTTGTCTGCGTTATGACAGTATTTAGTCTAAAGTTGCAACGACATAGCTAAGTAAAAAGCATTTCGTATTATTTTACTTCCTTGTACGGTATTTTTGCTTCCTCATCTGCTCAGAACACTAAGAACTAACCTTCAGCCCGCTCTCTACTGCCGTCTGCTGGATGGGTGGACCATAGAAATACAATTCATTATATTTCAATCCGGTGGACAGGTTTCTGCTGCAAACTGTGGTGGCATTGTCTGAGTTTTAGAATAATCGGGTCTTTACTATATGTAAGATTTCTGTCCAGGCATCATTCAAGTATGCTCATACTGGCAAGTAAGGTCACATGAAATGTGGTTTGAGGCAACGATGGTTTACATCCTGCGTGTTCCTCCTGGCTCCATTGGTAAAGATATGGCTTCAATGCCCCCAGAGATCACATACAGTACAGTGAGTGCATACATTTAAACGGTGTAAGTCACTTTGGATAAAATTGTCTGCCAAGCAGCATAATATCAATGCTTTGAATTGATTGCTTTATCACTGAATTTGTTCAGTGTAATACAGAGCACCATTTGTTGTAATTAAACCGTTTTTATTTATTTTCATTTCTTAAAACAATTCCTGTGAATAACCATGAAAGAATGACACGTGCACAATAGGCAGATGGATCTGAAAAGTCTGACTTTATTTATGTATATAATATGCACTTGATCATTTGTTTGGTTTATTTCAATTAGATAGGTTTTGTTCTTTATAAACAGGCACCTTCTACATTATACAAACATGAGGAGAAACTACTTCATTCATATAACATGTATATGGTTAACAGAAAAATAAAGAACAATAAACATACAAAAATAGTTTATATACAGCATGTAAAAAATAGCCTTGAATAATGAGGCATTTAAGTGTAAATACCATGCTCCATGAGCTCTGCTGATTTGATCACGTGGATTGGTGGTCCAATGAGCCAAAAGCCCTGGACTCAGAGATAGCACATTGGAAGTCATTTGTAGTGGAGGATATTAAGTGCCAGAGATGGGGAACGGGAAATGACTTTGGTTTGTGGTTTGCTTATGGAGGCACTTTTCACAAAACAATATACCTTATAACAGACTTATAATGGTTGACTGCGAATCACCTTGTCAGGTGTGAGTGTGTGTATTTGCATCTTGCTCTGTCAAAATACATGAATCTAGAATACATTGTGACAATAATCTACTTTGATTAGACAATACGTCCAAATGCAACATTTCCAATCAACACTTTAAACTGTGAACAATGTTGTGGATATACAATGATTTGCAATTAGTTTTTGGCTAACAAGTAAATTTGGTCTTGGAGACATTGATGTACCATTTAACGGTGCAAAATAGAAACAATCAATGATTGTCTGTAGTCACAGAGTGGTCACATAAGGCTGTGCTCATATGAGAAACATTACAAAAACAAAAATATTCATTACAAAACAAAGATCTTAAACATACTCAGACTTGGCTTATGAATCACAAAACAATTAAAGAAGGTGCATCAATACACTGATTGTAATTGAGCAAAAAGGCGATTAAATGATTTTGGGGAAAAAGCAACTGCCATATCAAACAAAAAAAGTACAACTTCAGAACCAGTCAAACTGTTGAGAGAAGTGATAATATACAATAATATTCATGTAAAATAGAATAGTAAAAACAGCTGTAAAAGTAACAGGTCTCATAGTCAAACCTTGTTCTTTAACAGTGGGGACTTACTAAGGTGGTTGGCTTGGTGGTGTAAAGCATATTCATCGTATTGCACACACCATAGTGAAACCCCTATGGTGAAAGACCATCTATAGAGAGAGACATAGTGCAACATCCAATTATGTCCTTCTCTTTCATCTGGTATTTCACCAGTCACCATATATTCTTTTTGTATCCATAAACGTACCATAAATGTTAAACTCTTCAGTAACACAGATTCTCCTGACACAGAAACACCACAGCCACAACTTACTAACATCCCTCCCAGGGTGTGGGGGAGTACAGAGGCTACACTGTAACAGAAGCAAGAATGAAAAAGAATACAGTGACTTATATGACAATTATTTACACCACAGTTTAGCTTAGAACCAAACATTGAAGAGATGTATCTATATGTTTTTAGGTTGTGTGTATCTTGCTAATCACACGATGACAGCCCCTCAAAATAGCCTCACCACATCCTACTAAGAAACATTCCAGAATACAAATCCTACGTTTTTTGCTTAAAGAACACAACTTAACATAAGTGAACGGACTCATCATATAAAAAGTAGAGTTAATTTTCAACGAAACATTAGTATGTCATTGGCAGGTCTACATAAAACAAAGTGAATGAAAACGATAAAATGTTAAATGAGCAAATATGTCCTTCAAAAATGTCAAAAATAAGGCTCAGCCAAAAGAAACGGCCCAAAAGGGATGACAAAAAGAAGCCGATTAAGCCAAATGAAGAATATCTACTGTTGATTCTGTCTTGGTGCCTTCTTGAACAGTCCATTTTCCTTACATGACATGATCACTGTTTGGCTCTGGTTCCTTGTTTGATTTCTGATGATCAGTCACTTTCAAACTGTCCAAGGTACTCAAACAGTTAGCAATGCTCAAACCAGACTATACACTCTATCTTTAAGTGCAAAACGTATGAAAAGCATGTAACAATGAAGTGTAAAAGTGATTACTGTAACCAGAGAGACGATAAGACAAAAACAAATTATGAAAGAAGTGACGGATAAGATTTTAAGTTTTGTAGTTTAACTACAAAGATCAACAAAAAATTTAAGAGTTGAGCGCTTTAAGAGAGTCCTCATCTATCATCTATACAAACACCTGCATGTTGCCATGCTGAGGCTGCTGGGGGTTCTGTTGCGTCTGCTGGGACTGTGGCTGCTCCGGAATATGTGTGTGGCGGGGAGGCGGCAGTGCATGGGGGTTCCCCAGGGGGGTGGGGCTGGTGGTGACGTCAGACCAGTCTGAGTTGGAGTGGGGGGAGGAAGAGGACCAGGGGTCAGGGGACTCGGGGGAGGGGGTGAGGTACGGGTGCTCACTGGGCGGGTGAGCCGGGTGCCCTGGGGTGGTGCCCTCCGAGCCAGCGGTGGCATAGCTGTGCTGAGAGGGAGGGGTGGGGTACTTATCCACGGGGCTCTGGATAGCCTGATATGGAGGGAGCTGCTGGCGGGACTGGCCGTCATGCACCATGCCGTGGCTGTGGGCCAGGCCGTGAGAGTGGGGAAGGCTGTGGGACAGGCTGTGCTGGAGGCCCACGCCGGGCATCTGGTACATCATGCCCTGGGTGCAGTGCAGGTGAGTAGGGCCCTGCTGAGAGCGGGGCTGGCCTTGGTTTTGCCCCTGTGACTGCACCTGCCCAGGCTGGGGCTGCTTCAGCAGGGACTGCCCGCCCCCCGGTGCCATCATCTGGAAGGTAACGATGGGAGGCAGCTGCTCTCGGCTCATGGTGACATTCATGGGGGTGAGCAGGCCTTGGCCGTGGTGCTGGGAAATACCAGAATGGCCGTTACCCATCTGCTGGGGAAGGAGGCTGAACATGTGGCCGCCGTATCCATGCTTCAAACCCAGCCAGCTCTGCTGTTGGCCCAGCATGTGGCTGACGGGAGGCAGCAGGGGCCTAGAGGAGGGGCTGCTCAGGAGAGGAGGAGAGTTGGCCGTGTTGGATGCCACGGCAGCATCTCCTGTGTACGAGTGTGGAGACTCCAGGGAGTCCACAGGAGACATGGTGACTGAGCTCTCTGACAGCCCTCCTGCAGCTTTAGTGCCGTTGCCACTGGCTCCTCCAACAGCTCCCACTGCAGGCCCTTCTCCTCCTGTTGGCTTCTTCCTCCGCTTGGCCTTCATATCTTTCAGCTCTTTGGCTGTACCTCCGCCAGGACCTCCAACCTTCACCCCGCCCCGCCTGCTCTTCTTGCCCTGGGGCCCGGACCGCATGCCCATGTAGCCCGCTCCGTTGCCCCCACAGACCAGGGAGTGTCCCACTCCCCCGCCCATGTGGTTGGGGCCGTTGTGAGGGCTGTGGACCAGGTTGTACTGATCGAGCAGACGAACAATGTCATGGTGCATGCGCTCCTGCGCGGTGTCACGGGGCAGCCGGTCCAGGTGGTCTGTGATGTCCCTATTAGAGTAGTGGTCCAGCAGAACCTGGGCCGCCTCAAAACTACCCTCCCTGGCTGCCAGGAACAATGGGGTCTCCTCCTGGAGGAACATAACAGGCAAAACAACCCATGAAGACATGTAAATGTACAGAGCTAATAAAAAATGATACTAAAGTGATAGAATACGGGACAAAGCTTGACATAAAAGCTACGTTTGAGGTAGGAAAACTTGTGTAAAACAAGACGAGGATGTGAAATACAAACCTTGTTGTCCTGCATGTCTCTGTTGGCTCCATTCTTCAGCAGCACTAGGGTGGCCTCCACATTGTTCACAGCAGCTGCCCAGTGCAGAGCAGACTTACCTGAGAGAGAGAGAGAGAGAGAGAGAGAGAGAGAGAGAGAGAGAGAGAGAGAGAGAGAGAGAGAGAGAGAGAGAGAGAGAGAGAGAGAGAGAGAGAGAGAGAGAGAGAGAGAGAGAGAAGAATACTGGTCATTGAGACAAATATGCAAATTGCTCGGTTATGGTTCTCGAGCAATAGCATGAAGGAAATGCAAATGACAAAACCGCAACGTAAACTAAAGACCCAGCTCTAATCGTACTATAATGGTAATTGGACTCCATTCCTATTTGTTTCCCTATTTCTTGCTCTGTATGGCACCACTCAGTGAGAAAATGGCTGAAACAATATTTCCTATGTACAGTAATACTGAACAGTTAGTCTCAGTTTAGGACAAGTCTCTCATCCCAATGTGATTAACTGTATAAAATCATGTAAAAACATACAGGGGTCTTTCCAACCTTTTCTAGCATGAGAGCAACATATTTTTAAAGCTTTCAATTTGGCACATTCTTCTCTCCTCCCTTACAACTCTTTCCCCAGGTCCTTAGTATACAATAGAAAGTAGTGCACTGTTTTCTGCCAATATACCTGGTAAAATAACGGTTCATAAACAACTCTAAGGGGGCCCTATAAAATCTGTTATTTCCCCCCCCCAAATGCAGTTTCATATTTTCCCAAATTATGTTCTCAGTTTTATTTTTCCTGGTTTGAGATTTAGTTCATTTTTCACTCAAAAGTACTATTGTTCATAGAGAAACAATGAAATTGGATGTTCTGAGTCCATGTCAATGCTTAAATCACACCGGAGACACATTTTTGGGGTCTGGAAGAAAACTAACACATTTACATTTTTTGGTTTATTTCCCCTTTAATTGCACATCTAATGAGTGAGGAATGTTCCATCTAATGTGCCGGTCTAGCGATGGTTCTGTACTGCCGACGCTAATTTCATGGCAGAGTTAGCAAATAACAATAGATACAAAATATATACTTAAGCCTGGTAAGCCTACTTTGCAGCTAACTTTTAATTGAGGAGGATTTGGGGAAAGTATTTTTTGGTCAACCTACAAGACAGTTGTCACATCAACTGGCTACACATGGAGTGATAGACAAAAGCACATAACACACAGACAGACTGGGGCAATATTGCTGGAAATGAATTGGCAGATATTGTGTTAGATTTGGCTATTTAAGCCAATAGTGGCTAACCAGGGGTGGGATAATATCAATGTTGCATAGATTAGATAGTAGCTGGGACCTTGGGGTGTCTGATACTTGTTAATGATACTTTGCGGTGGAGCACGTGAAAAATTCCATGTACTTTCAGATTTTTTCCCCGAGCTACTCATAGGTGGGCTGCGAGCTACTGGTAGCTCACAATCAACCTGTTAGAGACCCTTGATATACAATTTACATGTAAAAACAATGCCAGGGCTCACCGTGGTCGTCGACAGCATTGATGTCCGCGTGGCAGTGGACCAGTTCCTCCACCATGCCCTCCACAGCCAGCCTGGCAGCCAGGATCAGAGGTGTGGTGCCATCGTTCATCCTGGCATCCAACTCGGTGGCCCGGTTACGGATCAGGATCTGAGAAGGGAACAGAGTGTTAACTCAATAAGCTCAATATGATTTTTAAACCTTTGCCCATGTGAGCACAGTACCAGCACTAGTTAATCAACTGCTCTAATAAGAGTGTCTTTCAAGCCTCTTACCTGGAACACTCCCTGGGCATCGGCTGCCACAGCAGCGTGGAGAGGTGTGCGACCCATGTTGTCGTGAGCATTGGCATCTGCCCCGGCATCCAGCAGCCTTTTGGCGGCATCGGCCCGGGCATAGCGAGCAGCCAGGTGGAGTGCCGTCTCCCCGGTGCGATCTGTCTGGGCTATGAGTGTTGCACCCTGGGTGATGAGGTCTGAGATGACGTTGGGTCCCGGCTCATCTCCCCCACTCTCCTCTTCCTCCTCTGCCTGCAGGCCGCAATCAGAAGCCCCTCCGTTTCGTAGAGAAGCCAGCATCAGGGGGGTAAAGCCATCTGGAAGAGAATTTTTCAATTTGGTTCAGAGTAAAGAATTATACAGTTACACCAAGGGCAATCCTTATACTTGATTGACAACAATCCTAATCAACCTTAAACTCTACCTGGTCCTTTGACATTGACATCAAGGCAGTCTGCTTCCAGATCAGCCTGTGGTGGAGTGAGAGAGATGTCAGCAGCCTTGTGGTGCTGTAAAGTCCACTCCCGTCGGTCCACTCCTCCATCCACACCCAGTGGCAGCAGGGGCTTGTCCTCAGTCTGGGGGAGAGGAGATGTTTAGATACTAGCTAAATACATCATGCTGGTATGCAACTGGTGAGCCTTCTGACCCAAAATGTCTCTCTCCTTTCTCATTCTCACCCTTGGTTTCTTGGGCGGAGCCTCCTCTTCCATCCATCTCTGGCCTCCGTCCATCATCCCTCCATCCTGGGTCTTGAAGTTCCTGCAGGGAGGAGAGGAAGAAGAAGACAGGGTATGGATCAGGATAATGAGGCTCTACATTATGGTACATTGGTCAAACATTTTTCTCAGTTCAGTACCAGTTTGAACATACTAGAGTATGGTACTGTACACTATAGAGGTACACTATTTGTCTTCATTCCCAGTATAGTGCCGAAATGTAATATCAACAAAAGAAGCACAACATGTGAAGTTGCTGGTCCCATGTTTCTTGAGCTGAAATAAAAGTTATGGACATCGAACATGATTTCATTTTATTGATGGCAATTTGAATGCACAGAGAAACCGTGAGGAGATCCTGAGGAGCATTGTTGTGCCATTCATCCACCGCCATCACCTCATGTTTCAGCATGATAATGCACAGATCTATGTCGCAAGGATCTGTACACAATTCCTGTAAACTGAAAATGTCACAGTTCTTCCATGGCCTGTGTACTCACCAGAGATGTCACCCAATGTGCATGTTTGGGATGCTCTGGATTGACGTGTACGACAGCGTTTCAGTTCCCGCCAATATCCAGCAACTTAGCACAGCCATTGAAAAGGAGTAGGTCAACATTCACAATCATCAGCCTGATCATCTCTATGTGAAGGAGATGTGTTGCACTGCATGAGGCAAATGGTGGTCACACCAGATACTTACTGGTTTTCTGATCCACACCCCCACTTTTTTAAAAAGGGTATCTGTGACCAACAGATGCATATTTTTCTTTTTTCTTTATTTAACTAGGCAAGTCAGTTAAGAACAAATTCTTATGTTCAGGGGCAGAACGACAGCTCGGGATTTGAACTTGCAACCTTTCAGCTGCTAGTCCAACACTCTAACCACTAGGCTACCCTGCCGCTGAATATCTGTATTCAGAGTAATATGAAATCAATAGATTAGGGCCTAATTAATTTATTTAAATTGATTTCCTTATATGAACTGTAACTCAGTAAAATCTTTGAAATTGTTGTATGTTGCGTTCATATTTCGTTCAGTATATACAGTGCATTCGGAAAGTATTCAGACCCCTTGACTTTTTCCACATTTTGTTACATTACAGCCTTATTCTAAAATGGATTTAAAAAAAACATTATCCTCATAAATCTACACACAATACCCCATAATGACAAAGCAAAAACATTTTTAAAAAATTTGTTGCAAAACCAAAACAGGAATACCTTATTTACTTAAGTATTCAGACCCTTTGCTATGAGATTTGAAATTGAGATCAGGTGCATCCTGTTTCTATTGATCATCCTTGAGATGATTCTACAACTTTATTGGAGTCCACCTGTGGTACATTCAATTGATTAGACATGATTGGAAAGGGACACACCTGTCTCTATAAGGTCCCACAGTTGACAGTGCATGTCAGAGCAAAAACCATGAAGTCAAGCCATGAGGTCGAAGGTATTGTCCGTAGATCTCCGAGACAGGATTGTGTCGAGGGACAGATCTGGGGAAGTACCAAAAAGTGTCTGCAGCATTGAAGGTCCCCAAGAACACAGTGGCCTCCATCATTCTTAAATGGAAGAAGTTTGGAACTACCAAGAACCTTCCTAGAGCTGGCCGCAAAGTAAAACTGTGCAATTGGGGGAGAAGGGCCTTGGTCAGGGAGGTGACCAAGAACCCGATGGTCACTCGGACAGAGCTCCAGGGTTCCTCTGTGGAGATGGGAGAACCTTCCAGAAGGACAACCATCTCTGCAGCACACCACAAATCAGGCCTTTATGGTAGAGTGGCCAGACAGAAGCCACTCCTCAGTAAAAAGGCACATGACAGCCCGCTTGGAGTTTGCCAAAAGGCACCTAAAGGACTCTCAGACCAAGAGGAACAATATTTTCTGGTCTGATGAAACCAAGATTGAACTATTTGAACTTAAAGTGTCACGTCTGGTTGAAACCTGGCATCATGCTATGGGGATGTTTTTCAGCGGCAGGGACTGGGAGACTAGTCAGGATCAAGGGAAGGACGGACAGCATAAAGTACAGAGAGATCCTTGATGAAAACCTGCTCCAGAGCGCTCAGGACCTCAGACTGGGGCACCATCCAACAGGCCTTTTGGTAGGCCGTCAATGAAAATAAGAATTTGTTCTTAACTGACTTGCCTAGTTAAATGAAGGTTCAATAAACATGTTTACAACCCTAAGCACACAACCAAAACAGCGCAGGAGTGGCTTCAGGACAAGTCTCTGAATGTCCTTGAGTGGTCCAACCAGAGCCCGGACTTGAACCCGATCGAACATCTCTGGAGAAACCTGAAAATAGCTGTGCAGAGATGCTCCCCATCCAACCCGACAGAGCTTGAGAGGATCTGCAGAGAAGAATGGGAGAAATTCCCCAAATACAAGTATGCCAAGCTTGTAACGTCATACCCAAGAAGACTTGAGGCTGTAATCGCTGTCAAAGGTGCTTCAATGAAGTGAAGGGTCTGAATGCTTATGTAAATGTGATTTCATTTTTCTTTTCTTTTTATATATACAAATATGCTAAAAATGTTGCTTTGTCATTATGGGGTATTGTGTGTAGATTGATGAGGGAAATTATTTTTTTTTAAATACATTTTAAAATAAGGATGTAAAGTAACAGAATGGGGAAAGAGTCAAGGGGTCTGAATACTTTTCGAAAGCACTGTATATATGGACCATACGCAGGCCCTGGTCAAAAGTAGTGCACTGTACAGGGAATAGGGTGCCATTTTGGACGCAACCTTTGTCTTTTCTACACTCACTTCATGCCGAAGTCGTCCTGGCCCAGGGGCTCTCTCCTCTTGTCGTCTTTCTTGGCCAGGAAGCCATCGGGGAGCCAGAGGATGCCGTGTTTGCGTTTCCTCTTGGCGGCCAGCACACCCAGCACCAGGATAAGCAGGATGATGACAGCTGCTCCCACAGCCAGGTACAGCATGAAGGGGGGCTTCTGGGGGTCCATATGGTCACCTGGAAGAGGAGGAGACATGGAACTCTTAACTAGGTGACGCTATCTGAAATGGGCTCTGCATTCAGAGCATGAGTAATGGAGCAAAGTGTCCATTTTTACCAAAGCACATGATAAGTGAGTTTAATCAGGTCTATAATCAAAGATAATGAAGTGTGTGCTGATGTAACATTACCATTTGGGTGGTTTAGAGGTGTCACAATGGGAAAAAGGAGAGGGACTTACTGTCGACAGAGACCACAGGGTAGGGCAGCGCAGACTTCAGGTACTCTGCAGCGATGAAGGATGCAGCCAGCTCTGTGCTGGAGAAACAGTCCATGGAGCTCTCAGCACACTCTCGGTTATCGATCTCCAGGTAAACCTTAGACCTGCAACAAACAAAACTTTGGTTAGGCTTACTTCACAACATGGAGGACTATACAGACTTAATCTTATCTAGCAGTGAAAGAGAGAGAGACAGTCAGGATAAAGACATCTTCTTACCCGATAACCTCCTTGTCCAGCTCCCGTTTGCCTCTACGTTTCAATGTAGCAGACTGTCCTTCAATGGCGTTGTCGTGCTCCAGGCCATAGTAAGGATACACCATGAGTTTCTGCTGGGCGTCCATCTTAACACGGAGGTTGGTGTGCAGCAGGGTTCCCAGGGAGCGCAGGAAGCCTCTCACGTCTCCCAGCAGCTCCTCAGGCTGCAGTAACACTACGATTACCAGAGTGCCATCAACCACCTTAGCAGGGGTGTCCTCAGAGCAGTCCAGGCCATCCCAGCCACATGCCTCTGTGTTACAGCTCTTGTCACAGATCTTGTTGGCATAGTGATCCGCACAGTAGTCATCATACCTGTAGATAGGGAGAGGGAGGGGTTATGGAATTTGGAAGACTCTAGGAGTTCCTATGGGTTAAAAGGCATTTGAATCTGAATTTATTGTATACATTTTCTCGTAATAATCTTAATAAGACATGTACACTCATTGGCCAGTTTATTAGGTTCACAATAATGGCTAATATAAAGCAGACATGCATCAAGGTATTCAGTTACTGTTCGATTGAACGTTAGAATGGGCAAAACGGGTGATCAACAACACTGGACAATTGAGGAGTGGAAAAGCACTGCCTAGTCCGATGAATCCCGGTTCTTGTTGCGTCATGCTGATGGCTGATGAGTCAGGATTTTGCTTAAGCATAATGAGTCCATGGCCCCATCCCACCTGGTGTCAACCGTACAGGCTGGTGGTGGTGGTGGTGTAATGGTTTGGGTAATGTTTTCCTGACACACGTTAAGGTCCCTTGATACCAATTGAGCAACATTTTCATGCCCTGAAGAATTCAAGCTGTTCTGGCGGCAAAGGGGGGTTTGACCCAGTACTAGATGGGTGTACCTAATAAACATGTGTATTGATGTGTTTATGTTGTTAACAACTTTTGTACATACTTGCAGTAGGACTTGGTGCTCTCTTGACACTCAAAGCTGTCGAAGAGGCAGCCAGAGTTGTCACACTCGTGGTCACAGCGGCCGTTGCGGAACAGCTCCCAGCAGGGCACGGAGGCGGTGCAGTTGACCCATGGCCGGCGCCAATGTAGAGAACAGTCCCCTCCGTCCCACTGGCACTCATGGTTGTTGCACTGCGGGTCACACATCTTATCCCCGGACCGCTGCTCACACTCTACATAAGGGCAGGAGGGGGTGCGGGGGGACTGGTCGAAGATGACATTCTCACAGTGCCTGCCTGAGAAGTGGGCTGGGCAGCGACAGCTGTACTGGTATGGGTTGTGTGGGTCCTTCATACAGGTGCCTCCATTCAAACAGGGTCGGTTCTGGCAGCTGTGCACGGTCTCGCAGCGCGACCCACTGAAGCCTGGCTGGCAACGGCAGTGCAGATGACCACCCTGAGAATCCTGGCAGTGCCCGCCGTTCTGACAACGCAGCTGGGCACAGTTGTAGCCCTCTACCTCTCCACAGTTGAAGCCAGTGAAACTCTGAGTAAAGAGATGAGACAGAGAAGGCATCAGACATGTGAACTGACTGGCTGGACAGACACCTGTGGACTGGGTTTTACATTCATAACATACATTCCTGCAGTTGATTAGTCAGAAAACCTGTGAGAATGTTTGGTCTCTTCCTAGAACACTGCTGTTTCTCAGTCATACCTGAACTATGATGTCTCGCCCTCTGAAGCAAAGGTAAGAATAAGGAGGAGGAGAATGGTTAGTAGTTAGGAAAACAGTTCAGTAGTGAAAGAATAGACACTCAGCCACTCAATCCATAGCTA